>NC_135564.1:16210956-16445956 GCF_964340395.1 Glandiceps talaboti | reverse complement strand
GACAATATAAAACTGTTCTTGCAATCTGTAATGGCTGTACATTTGATAGGAAGAAATAAACAACACAGAGACCATTTGGAATACAATGGAAAACCTGAACTAGACACTCACACATGAAAAAATAATAAAATAAAATAAAAAATCTACCTTCCCCACCTATTTTAAAATTGAGTGTAACCGGAACCACACATTTTTTTTATTAGGCCTAATATACTTACGTTGTATTCCTCCTTGGTTGTTGGTTTGTGGGTTGGTCTCTCTTAGCTCCAGGAATGAAAAGAGAGGTGTTTTTTCGTCACATCCAGACGCAAAGCCTTCCTCGTCGCAATATTCTTCCTGGTAATTTTGTGGGTAATCTTTTTTAGTCTTGAAACGAATCGCTTCCCGCGAAACTAGATATCCCGCCATGACGACTGGTTACATACTACACTCTTAATCTTATCGCCTGTTTGAAATCTCTTCTTCGCGACCTCTACGACTAAAAACACTAACAATTACAAAAAACACGAATTATTTTTTCATCTGTCAATTCCATTTTTATTTTCAGGACCAAATCACTGTCAACAAGGTTAATTATCTAGAATAAATGCGATAATCATCCATAGCTTTTGTTCTGTTTTTGTGTTCAATATTTATTGCAATACAACTTTCCAAAGAAATATATTTTCTTTAAACACAGACGAGGAAAAAAAGTCAAGACAAACGAAAATAAAAATACAGTTATCCCTAGAATTATTTCTTTCTCTGAAAATATCACATTACAAACATTAAAAATAAAGTTCCAGATCTTCCAGACGGATGGACAATTGTAAATTAAATGCCTAATAGTTACTGCTTCGTCCATAATTAATATGACATGGAAACCAGAATATTTTATCTTACCCGTCAACACGTGTAATCACCTTTGTTGTCGAGAACAAGAATGATACTGAATACTTCACCTCTTCGCCTATCTCCTACAGAAGCTTTGACCAATGCAAGTGAAGCAGGCTTATCAGTTCAAAAGTAAATAAATCATACCACGAGGCGCAAAGACCGGGTGGTGGAAATTAATGTCCGTTTATGTGAACGGCAAACAGAACTCTTACGCAACGTTTCATGAAAATATAATATTAATGACAGTTGGTAATTAGCTAATATAACACATACACCACATCTGTTATACTCTTTAACAAGAATCCTCACCCAGTTTATCCTCTGTAACATACCTTCTATCACGAACGTGTCATGGTATCCGGAAACCCGGTACAAATCAGATATAGTGGTTTCTGGTTCACACAATTCTCACAATGACAACAGCGAGTACGGCAGAGTGTCACCCAACACACCGACACCAGGCCACGCACGCTATATTTTGCCGCGGAGCAGATGATAGATCGTGTCCTTTGAATCATGCACAGATGCGACAAATCCAAAACAAATTAGGTTAAAGGTCACACCGGGAAACATGGATGACGTGGTTATGGTTTATTTGTTCTGTGTAAATTCATTCATATGGTGGTCTGTCGTTTATTGTGAAGTGAAGTGAAGAAAACATGAAACGTAGCGAGAAATTAAATTTCTGCACAACCTCTAGAAATGCTAATCTTAATAAAAACGTATTCACTTGATTATCTTATAAATACATGATGCAAATGAGTATGACATTTATGTATATTATAATAATTCTTTATGCCAAAGTCCGCATTTGTGCTATTTTATTTAGTAATTCATTTCTGATAACAACAGGCAACTAACAATGTCAAATTATGGCATGAATGTAAATATTCTGTGATCTAACATACCCTTTTTTTGATCTATAAATATGGTTTGTTTTGACTGAACGTTTAACCTTACGACCTTTGAACTTACGACCGGACGCTTTATGTAAATGTGCGTTATTTATAAATGTAATAAATTATGGACATAATTCGTGCGAACTGAAATTCTTAGGAATAGAAAACAGTGTGTTCTTTTATAATATACGGCAGTGGCAACGGTGCATAATGTTGTTGACACCTTTATTCGTTGTCTAGCTATTTTTAGAATCATTTTACTTGGATTATCATTAACTCGTCATATTTGATGGTAATGCTACACGTGCACTGTAAACTGTATGCGAGGCGGTGTTTCCCTTTGTTTGCACCCAGTGTCGTGGTCCTATCTGTACTGCTATTGTTAGTAAAGCAACGTTTCCATATGCCATGCAGTCATTATCCGCCACACCACGCCTTGTTACAAAATAAACATTTCTGAATTAGAACGTTATCGTGCCATGTAATATTAAATTTGACATTATTTTAAATGCTTAGCATCAATTTAAAGTAAAGTATAAATTCTAAAGTATCAGTTATATATGAAAATAAAAATGAGATGCAGATATTCTTGTTTTAATGATAATAATGTAATGAAATAATGTAATAATTAAGTATCAGTTATTTGAAAATAAAAGTGAGATGCAGATATTCTTGTTTTAATCTAATAATGTAATGAAATAATGCAATAATTATGATGAACTATTTAGAGTGATAACTCGGTATTCAAGGGTCGGGTCATTCGATCAAGTGTACGACCAATCAAGCTAAGTCCATATTTGGGCTGTATCGAGTAATATGTAAATTAGTATTAAGGTAATACATGGATACGTATAAACTTTGTTGCGAAAATACCAGTATGCTACGGTGATTTGTCGGTTATAAAGCTGGTCGAGATATTCGGTAAACAGAATTTCCACAAATAACCGCACCGTTTCATGTGGTTCTGTTACTTCTGTACGGCTGTCACTAGCTATTATTGTAATGAATAAGAATGCCATTCCAAATGAAGGCAATCATTTTTCGTATAAACGTTTGCTTCGGGAGGGTCATTGCATGATTTCACATCACATGTACTTATTACATGCATTTCACGCGATTGCCAGGAAACGCCAAATCGAGACCTGCTTCAAGTTCATTGTCCTTACAATGATACACTTTTGCCTCGTGGGAGTTAACAGACAGACATACATTCATGTATGTCTATCTGCTGACTCCCATGACTCAACGCTACATCACTGCTATGACGGTAACACCAACAGTCACGCAACATTTGTTACGAAAAATTGAAGCTGAATCCGCCTTTCAGCATATACTGAGAGTAGAACAGGAATTGTGTTTATATTTTGATTCTTAGTGTTTGCCCAACATAATTGTTGAATATAGAATATGATTTCTTAGATTAGAAACTTGTGTAACGTAACACCATATCTAATAGATATTTATCACACGTTAAAGTACACGCACTGCTGAGTTTATTTCAAACCTTTAAGTGGAAATATTTGTATATAATAATAACCCGATTAAACTACTACAGTATAATATTATTGTCGATATATGCCTTCTACGACATTACAAGTGTCTTCTGCCATTGTTAGAACAGTGACCGCCTAGTATGGATTCCTCGACATTTTTTAATACGTATAAAAATTACGTCATCGGATCATTTATATGTTATATCTTAATACCTGGTTTGAGTTCATTCAATTGCAAGTACATAGTTATGTATGCTTCAGTAAGTAGAATACTACGAGTGACTTTTAAATATTCAACCTGTAAACTCGACTTGTACCCCTTTAATGTACATGAAGTATACGCACTGGTAGATGACATATTAAAGGGGGGACCACACGTGTTCGATGTGGTAGTAAGCTGTCGTATGATGTATATGATGTATGATGTATGTAGATGGTAGATCTGACAGTGAGTCTTACTTTAGTGATATCAATTTAGTGATATTAATTTTATTCTCACAATATGAATCTCGCTGACAATTAATTGTAAGCCAGGCATATTTGAATCATTATACTGAGTGGTGAGCGGTATATAGCTTCTATTTCAAAATGTAATGACAATTTCTTTACCCGCGTGTTTGCATATCAAATCTCTTTTCCACGTAAGTAACTTAAGTAACTAGTAACTAGAAACTAGAGAAAGACCATACGGTGACAAAACTTGAGAAAACACTTCCTTACATAGAGATTTGACCAGTAATTTTTCATGAGCACCTCTTGCATCTAATCCTCCACTACTGGAAATAGATTTGAAACGAATTGTAGTCGGACGCTTTCTCATTAATCATATACATTTTTTTGTGATAATCAAGCCAGCATGTTGACACCAATGACAAATTAGGGTGTCTTTCTGACAAAAATAGGCTTAAAATACGATAAAATATCATGCTATATGGAGACAATGCGAGACTTTTACAATGTTTCTGGGAGGGGAATACAAATACCGTTCAAAGAAACGACGCCAGTTTGATTCGTATGCGGCTTCTATTTTTCATGTAGAGGTCTAGATAAGTTGATTTCCAAATAAACTGCACTTTTCTGGCTCCGTTCAATAAATTGAGGGCAGTACACCTTCAAATATCTCGTTCGTTATGTATCAGTAATAGAACAATTATCTCAAGTCGGCTGGCGCCCTCTATGCGGGCTTATTTGCGTATAATATCAGACAGTTCTAAGCAAAATATAGTACGGGTATTGGACTTTCAACAGCTTTTAAAGAATAGGATAATTAAATGAAACAAGCGATACAAATGGAATTTATTTCGATCTATTTATTGAAGTGAAAGTGTGACAGGAAGATCTTCATTCTATAGATCTGCAGTCAAACAATAAAAAGTGTGAATCAAATACAGACTAGCAAGAAAACAAAATAAATATACGTGCACTGCAATCATCACAATTTTGAAATATTATTTACAATGTAAATGTCACCATCTGTGTTTTCTGCAATTATAACATGGATTTAGAATCAAGCTAAATAGCATGACACAAACATAAATCTGTGTACACACACACACACACATACATACATACATACATACATACATACATACATACATACATAGACTGCATACATACATACATACATACATACATACATACATACATACATACATACACACATATACACAAACAAACAAACAAACAAACAAACAAACACAAACACACACACACACATACATACATACATACATACATACATACATACATACATACATACATACATACATACATACATACATACATGACATACATACATACATACATACATACATACATACATACATACATACATACATACATACATACATACATACATACATACATGTATTTTACTTGGCCTTTAAAAAATCAAACTTCTTTTAGTAAGGATGTGCAACTGCTCACCTACAATGACATTATATGTAAACATAGGTCAATTTGCATCGGAAGAATATGACTGTTTGACCTTTTATGTTTCCCGTAGAGTCTCTACAATATTTATTTACAACGCTGATCGATTTTTGATTTTCATCTGTGTACGACATTCTTTTCAGACATGTGTTTCCACTTGATCTGGAGTTTTTGTGTCGTTATTTTCACTTTGTTGGCCTGCATCAGGATTGTTCACTGTTTCCATTTCTTTGGAATCGTCACCCTCCGCTGGTATAACTGCAGGGTTATCACTTGATTGCCCTACTACAGCATCAGTTTCAGTTGTTACAGTTTTTGCATCATCACCTCCACCCTGCTTTACCTCATCTGACATTGTAGGCTCAACGGTTCCTTGATTTTCAGGCTGGGACGCCGTGTTAGGCTCATCGCCACTGTTGTCAGTAGTAACTACTCCTGGTAATTCTATGACGTCCATCGCTTCGACATGACTATGGTCATCACCCTGGACAGCATCTGGATCATATTCCTGCGATGTTGATGCAAATCCAGCGTCACCACTTGTCCCAGGTAGGTCACTGCACTTCTTCTTTTTAGATGCCACTGGGTCATCAAACAACATATCTGGCACGGTGTCCCAGTGTTTCAGCTCTTGTTGCAGTTCCTGTGTCATGATATCATTTTCGCTCGGAACGACTTTATTGCTTCGTACCCTGGTGGCTGATTTCTGTGTTTGTCTAGCGGCAGCACGACGTTGAAACTCGACCTCATCCTCTGGATCTTCTTCCTGCATTCGACGGAAGTATTTTGCCAATTTAACGCCAAATATGATACTAGGAATGAAAAAGAAAACACACCAACCATTACAAAACCACCACCCATTCACAGGATCCAGCAAACCATGGCACAGCGTATTCAAAAGGTTGTCGATAAGATTTTTGACTGGGCGACATTTTCCAACTTCACTATAGATCATATCGTTGACGTATTCCACAAATTGTGTGATGTAACCCAAGAGCGTTGTCTGGAAATTTTCAACCTCGTTCGCAACAACAGAATCTAAATTTGAATTTATGTATGTGTCTGCAGCATATCCGGCATCAATTGTGTTGTTAACGCTGGAGTCAATTGAACTTGAATTACTCTGCACCTGGTTCAGTGTGGCAATTACGTCTTCTCGGTCTGAAATGATTGGGTCCACTGTTGTCGTTTGGAAATTTCGAATGGTTGTCACCATATCTGTGAAATCACTTTCGTACGAGGACGGAAAGACTGAGCTACTGCCAGAATTAGAATCAATGAATGACTGCAAATCGTCGGCAAAATCATTCAGGTCCTCTCCAAAGTCAATCAGGTCAGAGTTCAGTTCGGTTTCAAAGTTTGTCCAGGGAATACCTGCAGCATTAACATCACGGGCATCTGCTAAATTATCTGCTGTAGTAGATGACATAATTTCAACTTGATCAGATATATTAACTTTCATGTCATCGAACTGACCATCAGAAATGTAACTGTCAATATCCAGAAAGTCAGAAATGTTGACCATATTCATCAGTTGAAAGGCTGAGTACGCTGCCTTGTTGTCTTCACAATCCTCGAGAATTCCCGTGAAAGTTAGAGGAATGCTACCGTCCTCGAAAAGGGTCTGGCTGAGAAAATAACCATCTGTACCGGGGATTGAGTCCTCCTGATCAATGGTGTTTTCAAAAAGATCACGTGATAAAATTGGATCACAGATGATTTTCTTTATAGGACCTCCAATGATAAATGGAAATGAAGTGCACCCCATGAGCCATACTGCAAATATGAAGCACAAGCCTGCAGACGACATAAGCAAAAGGCCTCCCATGTTTGATAACATGCTACGCTTGGTTGGGGTTGCATTTCTGTCATAACCAACTAAACCGAAGATTATACCCAAAATGTTGAGAATGAAAACGACCAAGGCAATGAAATAGAGGAATATGACAAAAATGCTCCGAAAGAAATCAAAATCTGATAGCATTGGAGCGTATTCCGAAATCGTATTACCAAAGGATGATCCTTGCGATGACATGGAATCTAAATTTTCGATCATTGGATCAAGTCCTCCTTCTATTTCATCGTTAAAGTCATAGAAGCTGCTGATAAGGTCGCCAACTGCAGAATCAGTCTCATTTTGAACTAATTCAGGGATATCTTCAAATTCTTGTTTGCCAGCTTCAGCATCTGATGCGAGGTTATTGTTGATGACAGCTGTCAATGCACTGCTTTTAGCAGTGACAATTGTTCTTGGGTAATACCCAGGGCCCACGCCTCCCGTTGGTAGATCACTAAAGTTTCTACTGGCATTAAGATATGTGGTGTCTGCCGTAGCTTGAGGATCCTGCCCAGCAGCAGAACACCCACCAGCATTTGCACAGTCAGAGTAAAGGTCCTCGATATCTTGCTTTAAATTGGCGAGGGACACATCGAAATCAGAGTAATTAGTCTCTAGATCGGTCACTAAGGTATTCAGATAATCTAATTCATCCCTCGTAGTTTCAATCGTGGCTACCATATCCAATATAGCGTTCATGGCAGACTCGACGTAAGGTCGTAAAGCCTCGCGTACTGGCAACCCAACTGACATGCCAACGTTATCAAGATCGCTCTCGATAAGATCAAACATCCAAGATGACTGATTTAACGCCACGAATAGAATTTCATCAACGGTGTTGTTTACATAGATTAATATGTCATCTAAAGAATTTTCAGCATTAGTAGCGAAATGTTCAATTTCCGATGATTGCCGAGTGTTGACGAAGTATCCACAGGCGAAGCCACCTGATAGAACCAAGGTGATACACGACAGGATGACGACAAGTGTGATCATCTTACATTCCATATTTCCAGTTTGTTTCTGATACATTTTACCGCCACAATTTCCACAGCATGTACGACAACCACAAAAGCATATGGCGACGATGGGAAATATAAACAGAAACAATAACCCTAGAACAAAGCATATGGCAAATCCAAACAAGAGGTCGCTATAGTCCATAATACTTATATCTTCTGTTTCAAGCCCTCCACCAATGGCATCCTTTAATAAATCATACGGTACTTCGCCAGGAGATACTACATCAATCCAGCCGGACACCGCTGACCAAATTGATGGTAACGGAGAAGACCCTTCGTCGTAATCATTCGGGCTGTTATAGGGTTTGCCTGATGGTAGATCTTTCCAGGTGATTTCTCCACTTGGTCCGACAGAGTTTTCTGACGCAGATTCAAGTTTACCATATTGATCAACAATCACTACACAGAAAAGCAACACATACATTGCTCCATAGGACGCCATTTTGAAAGCTTGTGTCGTCAAAAAGGATCTGTAAAAATAGAAGAAAAATATAACAAATTACACGTCACAATTAGTGCATACTCGATTTTTATATGCTCCTTGTATGTGAGGCTTTTACTTTTATCAGTGTAAGTATCGTTAGAGTAGTTTGGATAAGAGTGTTCAGTTCCTGAACTGACGCTCTCAGTTTGTGCAAAAGAATTAATTTGGTTTGTTCACTCTTGACAGTAAGTGTAATTCTTTTCGACATCTAAGTTGACTGTACTTGTAACATCGTTTAATGTTCTATAAAACTGGGTAAAATAATTCGTGTTTAATAAGACAAACTTTTGAATAAGGGTTACAAAAATCGGCTATTTTAGCTTAAATGGAGCCTGCTCTACATTGGGAGAGAACATTTATATGTAAGATAAACAGAGTTAGGAGTTTTTCACTTCGTAAACCACCGCTCAAAGTTACAAATGTTATGGGCAATTATTTTAAGAGGTATGAAACCTACTATCTTTGCGTTTGTAGTATAATCAGATATCAGTCCAACTACAGTGATATCCTACAGATATCTATTCTAGATGAAAGGAGTTGAAATAGTAGAACTTGAGTTTGAAGCTTTGAACAAGTCCTGGGTATATTTGTGTCATTTTGGACTTGATCTGTTCGTAAAATCCTAACTTTGTTTACTTGCCATGATGTCTCAGTGTGCAATAGGCCTCGTTTAAGCCGGATTTATGCAATAATTTGTAACTCTCTTTGAGAGAGGTCACTCTGTGAAGGCTTTGTAAAATAACTGTCCCCAATGCTTAAAGAGATGTTGTTAACAAATACTGGTTATACGGCAGGGTACACAATCATGTCATGTTATATCATATCGTATCGTATCATAGCGTATCATATCATATCATACCATATCATATCATATATCATATCATATCATATCTCGTATCAAATCAAATCAAATCAAATCGTGTATGTCTATGTTTATGTCACTCTGTTCTATATTAGTCTTTTCTCATCCAATTAGCTTTCATATCATGCTACCATGCCATATGCAATGTATGACGTTACGATCAGTGCAAGTTGTGATCGACTATTACACGTACATGTCTCTTGGAATTACGGTCACTACAGTGATCACAGTGAGTATTATGATCACAGTGAGTTTGGTGATAGAATTGTTCAATAGCGAAAATGGCTACGAGAATAATCACGTACGTCGAGGACCAGCCTTTTCCATTATTCAATATGGCTGCTTCTCTACCTAGGAAATATCTCTCTCTTTTTTATCTAGACACAGTCGCCTTGAAACTACACAACCGCTCCCTTACCCGTATTATTTCAGCTAACACTCGGAGATGCATGAAGTCTGCCGACAATAAAGTTTTCCTGCATCATTTGTTCACAGTCATCCTAGGTAGTTACATTGCCTATTTGTCGCTGAATTTTGACGACTGATTTCCAAGTATCAAACATTTTCGGGTTAATGTCCTTTACGAACTCAGTGGGAACTACACTCTCTACGTGAACAATGGATCGATATTTGGAGACATTTGGTAACATTAATTATTCATCATATTAGCTTAAAATCAATACTGTCTTTTGTCGACTACTTCGAGATGTATATAAATAAACACTGTCACCATACAGTGATATCCAAACGTGTTGGGTACTGACGGTATAATCGATAGTTCATCGTTTCATCCGGGATACCCTGGACGGGGCTACAGCTTGGAAGCGAGAGCAAACTTCGCGAGTCTTTGCGGAGGCTCAACATTAATAAAGTAACTCCCTTTTAGTCGAAATTTTAGTCATTCTGGAGCAAAAGCCTTATGAATTAACAACGTGTAGGCTTCGTACAGGAAAGTTGTACGGTAAGCTTGAAGAATCGATTCATATCTACACCACTAAATCAAGTTTCGAACATGAGTCTAATTTTTTGTCGACATCTACCCTGAGAATTAAAATTTCAATCTGAAATACGCACCCCAACTTATTTTAACAAATACATAAGCAATGAGTAGCAGGCTCGATCTCTACAACCATGATGAGGTATACCGTTACAAACAAACCGTTTCGAGTGTACATTATTAATTTGTGACACAAAAGAAAACAGCGTTGTGGTTCATCTTTCAGACTTGTCCTCTTTCGTCGATGCAGTGGCGACTTTATGTTCTTTCCAATATCAAATGACAAATCACACCACGTGACTCGGTGCACATGTTCTTCAAATATTATAGTCAGTTGTATTGTCTTTCAATAAAAACGTATTGTCTCCTGACGGAATGTTAATAAAATCGAAAAAGTTTTGTTCATAAAATGAAATACTAACTTTATTAAAACACACTAGTGTTCATGCCGTGAAATAAAGCATGCATTGCTTTCACTTTAAAGCCCACTTTTTATTTCACTTCATAACGAAGAGAAACAGTGGGCAGGAAATGATTTAATCATATATAGGGGAGAAAAATCCCCTCTCTTGCCGATGACAAATTACATACATACCTTACGGACTACTACGTTGTCCAAAGACTTGCCCTACGGCTTGCTGTTCGTCTTCTTCATAATTTATATAGAACATTCCCCGAAAAGCACGGCTATCGCTTTGAAGATAAAAGTGGATACAACAATAAAATTATGCTTCAATCTTGAATGAATTTGTATTTAGAACGAGCGAGGTTGAAATAAACTTGCATGCAACAGAGGGAATGGATGTTCACGAGACAGCGTGGCAAAAGTGGCATTAACAAGCGCCCTCGTTGGAGAATTAAAAAAAACACGTCTACTTCAATGGCATGGTGTACTTATAAATGAATCTCTTCTAAACTACCTCTTGCGGGGTTTAGATGAGCCTGGGGGGGGGGGGGACTTACCGGTTTCATACACAGATCCCAACTTCTACAGTACTGTGAAAGAATACTGTTTCCTACTGTGTCATTGCCACTACTGACTTCTGGTTGAATATAATGCTATTGACAAAAAAAACGTATATTGACCGTCTGTATCGATTCTCCTCAACTACAACAGAAGAGTTCACGCCTGTGACGTCAGTGTATCTATAAACACCATATAAACACTCAATTGCCTCTTTTGTTCTAATTTGATAGAATTGTCTTTTCAATTATTAAAACTTTTTTTCCGGTGTAATTGAAATTAGTGAATATGGTTTTTGTTTTTCCTGTTGGCTTATCTTCCCATTGTTGGTGAGGGCGCACTACTGATAGTAAACACTAATCATGTGTGTGTGTGTGTGTTGATTTAAATCAACCAGGAACTATCATGTTTGTGATTGAAATCGTCCTGTAACTACACATGCACATTTTTGTTTACATCAAAATCAAACTTTATTTATTTATTTATTTATGAACAAAATATGCTTGAGGACGAAAAGTCAGTCATAAACATTTGGAGAATGTTTAACATAGCTACATGCGACGAAATAACATCAATCATGCAAGGTGGAATAAGTTAGCTCAAACATCTCTTTCGTGTATTTTTTCATCAAGTCCCGTTGTAGAGTCCCGTTGTAGAGTCTTAAACTTTTCATTCATAATTCACTCAGTTGTTTTTTTTCTAATTCACAAGTGTGTCTATAAAATACCACAAACACTAAAATATTTAAACTGATAAATTTTGTCTACTTTCTAACTATTTACATCTTTTCTATTTTCAAATCACACATCGTTATTAACTAGTTGTAAAATTGTAAATGACAAACGGTCGAACAAAAATACACAACTTCACAATTTGAATTGAACACAAATTAGACAGATTGATTGATTGAGTCGAGTATGCCCCCCCCCCCCTCTCCTAGGTTTTAAATCGTACTCCAGGTAACTAGTGTTACGAGTCTCAAAGCTGAGCAAAACAAAGTTTTACTATCACCTACCTACAAAATAGTGTTCAGTCATTCCTTAGAAAAGAGGACTGGCTTAGTAAAACTCTGTGTAAATATATGTCTATCTAACACACAAAGCCTGACTTCACTTTCACCGGGTTAAAGTCGAGTGTCGCACTGTAAAAACTAATCTCGCTGCCAGACTCGTGATTATTGTCCCGTTGTAAGTCGCACGAAGTGCGCCCCTAGTGGCGAAGCCTAAATTCACGCACTTTTCTCGGCTTCGCCGCTCGGGGCGCACTTCGTGTGTCTTACAAAGGCTGTCAACAGAAGATTTTTGTATCCTCGACTGTTGTTACACGGAATGATTGTAAGAGGCTTCGGGAATACATTAAGACTACATTATTTTAAAAATTTACAAAACTGATATTTACATTATGATGGACAATGGCATACATTGATATCAATTGTCATCATTTTAATAATCAGGAACAAATATATACAGATATAATACAACATGTTACCATAGTAACAAGAGTTCAGTGAGAAGCGTAAACCACTGTCGAGAGTTATTTAAACAAATAAAAAGCATTGTCTCCACAAAATTCAACCTCAGAGACCTGTGCAGCTTTTACTTGGACGGAATCATCGAACTGAATGAAAATTCAAAACAAAATATTTTTAATCATAATTTGTATTTGTTGAAATATAGCTTTTATAAAAATTAAAATCTAGTTTAGAAGTGAAAATACTCGAAATTGTAAATACAGGTCATTCAAATATAATGTTACACTGGCCGACTTTGTCCCGTTTATTTCAAGTGTTAAGGCCTCAGCCCATGACACACAAAAGAAGTACAATTTACTCAGAGAGAAAAATAAAGTAGTTTACAAGACAGAGAAAAAGAAACGTTTGACAATGTTTAGTTGCCGTTTTCCTTTCCACAAAATCAGTACGGCATTTAAACGATTTAAATACAAACACTGAAAACTTGAAAATAGCATGTAGGGTTTTTTTAGTTGATAATAATGCAAAACATTTCAGTAGGGTGAAAACTAAATCGTTGAGGAATTAATTCTGTTCTGTATACGTATTGCTCGTAAAGTGGACAAAATAATATAAAATGACACTCGTCCTCTACTACAGTTACACCTTGTTTTTTTTTTTACAATACTGACACACTCTAAAATCAACTGGTATTGCTGGGTTACTATGGCGACCTTTTTTGGCTTATTATACTTGTATAGTAAGCGCCGAAGTCATGGGCAATTTGTAGCTGACAATTTCACGCATGATCAGGAATAATATAAATTACTCGATTTTCATTTATTTATTTCAAATATGTATGTATATATATATATATATATATATATATATATATATATATATATATATATATATATATATATATATATATATATATAACTCGGTGAGTATCAATCTGCTAAGACAGTGTTCTATACCGCAGTGGCAGAGCGCAATAGTTTTGGAGTAGAGAGCGCAAAACTACATATATATATATATATATATATATATATATATATATATATATATATATATATATATATATATATATATATATATATATATATATATATATATATAAACACTTGTAATAATATATGTTTTAGGGTTCTTTATGGTGTGGTTGATTTTAAGATCTTTCTATGCGTACTTTACCGTTTATTAAAATTTGTAACTGTCATGACGAGTATCGTTTCTTTTCAGTTATTACACAGATCTAAGTCAGGCTGTGTCCTGCTTATATCTTACCTTTATCCTTATTAATATTAAATTCAAACTGTCAATGCATTTATTGATCGGGACTGTTTCACTCGTTACTTATGCACTTGCCAGTTATGACTTGAGATGAAGATGGTCCTTATCGGGGGTTAAAGGTTACAGAAAATTATTTGAGATAAAAACAAAACAAAAACATGAAAATCAAAACATAGAAAAATGTGTATTGATTGCATTTATGTGTTGGCTTATATGTCCATGTTTGCAATTTTGTTGTTACCGCTGTAGGGCGGTCTTTTCTTCGTTTTGCCACTTCTATTTTCCATCTCTACTCCATCATCATATTGGTCACCTTCTTTCATCCGGCGGAAATACTTTGCTAATTTGATACCGAAGATGATGCTGAACACCATGAAGAAGACACACCAACCACAACAAAGCCACATTCCGTTGAACGCATCAAGTACACTTCGACAGATGGTATTGAATAAATTGTCCAGGAGGTTATAGAATGGAAGACACTTCCCTATTTCGGCCTCAATCATGTTGTTGACGTAAGCCACAAACTGGTCGGTGTAGCCGAAAACTTTATCTTGAAAGTCGTCAACCTCGCTCGCGACTACGGCATCTAGGTTGTTATTGATGTAGTCATCGGCCGTGTTGCCAGCGCTTATCGTGGTGTTGACTGCTGTATCAATCGTGTTCGAGTCATTCTGAACCGTCGTCAAAGCAGTTGACACAGTATTGCGAAGGGTCACCATCGGGTCTACGCTCGAAGTCTGGAAATTTCGAATCGTTGCCACCATGTCGGTGAAATTACTCTCAAACGATGACGGGAAGATCGTCGAATTGCCCGTGTAGGTGTTAATGAATGATTGTAAATTGTCGGCAAAATTGTCAAGGTCTTCACCGAAGTCGATCAAGACAGAGTTCAGTTCGTTTTCAAACTCTGTAAAGGGAATACTTGCGGTGTTCACGTCACGTGCATCAGCCAAATTGTCCTCAGTTTCTGTTGACATAATTTCAATTTGATCGGAGATGTTTACTTTCATGCCATCAAATTGATCTTGTGAAATATAGCTATCGATATTCAGCATTTCAGTGATGTTTACCATGTTTTCAAGTTTAAAAGCTGTGTACGCTGCCAGGTTGTTCTCGCAGTCGGTCAGGATTCCCGTCATAGTCAAAGAAATGTTACCATTTTGGTAGAGTTTGTCGCCTAAAAAATATCCATCTGTGCCCGAAATGATGTCAGGTTGATCTATAGTGTTGGCAAACACTTCTCGGGTTAAAATCGGATCGCATACGAATTTATCCAGGGGTCCGCCAAGAGTAAACGTGAAAGTCGTCAACAGCATAAACAAGCACGCAAATATGCACGAAATTCCTGCTGAAGCCATGAGCAGTAGTCCGGAGCAATTTGACAGAGCCCCTCTTTTGGTTGGATGTTTGTCCCCGTCACACGAGATGAGACCGAACGCAATACCCAATGTGTTAAGGATAACGACTACTAACGCAATACATGCAAGACCAAGCATGAAGTAACCACGATATGTATCGTAGTCGTCCAGATATTTCGTGTAGTCTAGTAACGTATCCTGGAACGAGGTTGTCTGGGATGATAAGGTATTCAGGTTATTAATCATTGGATCGAGACCACTCTCAATTTCGTCGTTGAAATCACCAAAACTCGATGTCAAGTCCCCTGCAGCAGCATCTGTTTCATTCTGAACTAATTCTGGAATATCCTCGAATTCATTTCGACCCTTCTGGGCTTCTGAGGTCAGATCGTTGTTAATGACGCTCGTTAAACCAGTAATTTTTACATTAACGATACTTCGGGGGTAGTACCCGGGTCCGACAAGATTTACCGGGTAGTCGCTGAAATCTCTGCTGCCGACCAATTGCGAAGTGTTAGCCATACTCTGTGGGTCGCTGCCAGCTGTCGAACAACCACCGGCAGTTGCACAATCCGAGTATAAATCTTCAATTTCTTGTTTTAAATCATCAACGAGAGAGACGAAGTCGGTGTAATTTGAATCTAAATATGTAACTTGTGTGTTCAGTGTCTGTAACCCATCTCGAGTGTCTGTTATTATGTCCGCCATGTTTATGATGGAGTCCAATGCCGGGTCAATATACGGTCTTAAAGTCTCCCTCACGGGTACACCAACTGTATTGCCCACATTATCAATCTCATACTCGATCAGATCAAAAAGCCAATTTGTTTGATTCACAGCAACAAACAAGATTTCTTCGGCTGTGTTGTTTACGTAGGTTGTGACGTCATTGAAGCTGTACGCCAAGTTGTTTCCGACATTCGGAAATTCCGTATACTGACGGGCGTCGACGAAATAAGTGCACGCACATCCTCCGGATAATATGCCAGTTACAAGGGCGAGTATAAGGACAAATGTCCACTTCTTACAACCCATATTGTCAGTTTGCTTCTGGTACATTTTGCCACCGCACTTACCGCAAAGTCGACATGCGCAGAAACAGATACAGACTATTGGGAAGACCAAAAGAAAGAGAAATCCAAGAACGATGCAGATAGCAAACCCGAACAAAACGTCAGCATAATTCGTTATATTTCCTGTCAGGTCCCCTATAGCAAAGTTTCCAGCCAAGGCATCCACTATTATATTGTAGGGTATTTCTCCCGGAGCTATTGTATTGATCCACCCGTCAATCATCGACCACATAGATGGCAATGGAGACTCTCCTTCGTCGTAGCTCGAAGGACTGTCGTACGAGACACCACTTGGTAGGTCCTTCCATGTGATAGTTCCATTAGCGTCTACTGAATTTTGACTTGCAGCTTCAATAACATCGCCACACAGCAAAGTGGCGACAACTAAAACAAGCATCACCTTAGCACTTATACTCATACTGGACACCATTTTTTCTGCAATTGAAAGGAAATAAAACGATCATTAACATATTTTGACAATTATTGTTTGTGATACACATGACATAATTCACCTAGCACAAATCACAGAAGACTGGTATTTTTTTTTACTAACTTCGTGACTTCATCTGATGTGACGGAATGGGTGAACAAGAACGGTAGTCACTGATACAAAATACATGTGCATGCATTGCAATGTACTGTCCTGGCAAACATCAACAGTCCTAAAACGTACGTAGCCAATGTCGACCTAGAGACTGTACACTGTACTAGTAACTTAGGGCTTCTGTGTAACCCAGGGGATGGTTTAAAGTTATTTTCTATGAACGCCACTGGACAAAACACACTCTTGTTAGTTCTTTTACTGAAAATTGGAACTTTCGTTCGGTTTTTACATTCCGATTCACAAATTCATATTTTCATGACCGTGTCAGATACATACAAATTGCGTAATCGAAGATGAAGTGGAAAGTTATGGGCCGTATACTTCTGTCATAGGCTGAGCCAATAAGGATATATGCGAAAAAGGTTTCTCTTATTCCTGTCCTTAGGTTTGAGAACGAATTTAATGTTTATGTTTAGATTTGAAGCAGAGTTTTCCTCTCAGATGGTCAAAGATCAAATCTGAGTTTCACAATTACTAGTAATTGTAACCATATTTGCCTGAGTCTCCTGTTAGGCAGAGTTTTAAAATAAACCATGCTAACAACAAAATCACGACCATGTCAGAATTTATCATGAATTAGGCTTTGTTACATGTATGAGAAGTTGAGAGTATGTCAACAGATTCTGTTTCGAGGTCTGCGCGGAGCCTCCACGTACCATGACCCATTGTGTCTTTCCCCGGCTGGAGCTTCTTCTGTCTTACGGCCTAATTATAAGCCATGATTAGGCCAAGGGTCATTGGGGTAATATACTAAACAACAGACAACTTAGATACAAAACAATACCTTAAACAACCTAAATTATCACATCAAAAGTAACTACGTTCTCCTGGCGTGTGGACTTGAACATGCTGATACTGATAGATTCTGCATGACCAACCTGATATAACGTTGAACTTGACACTACCGCAAACGGATTCAATGTTACCTGTCGACCATACTCACTCTTTCTTTAACTGTCTTTTGTGTATACCTGTGAACTTTGACCATTTCAAAATTCATTCCTCATACTACAGACATAACAGTTCACCTTATGCCAACGAAACTAGCAAAACTGAACAACATTCGATTTAGAATTTCGAGAATTTCGTAGTTCGAAGGGCGTGGTCTTGTTACGCACGAGATCTCTCTCGCGCGCGCGCCACTATTCAGAGTGTGTTGTACACGATGATGGAGCGTACTAACACTGGTAGCGTGATGTGGTCGTAGTTCAGTGAGACAACAGTGATTTACTCAATAGACAGAATAAACAATGAATGTTTATAAAAGTGACGAGATGAAACGTATCACCAATGCATAAGCTTAGAATTTCAGGCGTGAAAAACGTCGTTCATTGTTTCGTGAGCCGGGTGTGTAATTTTGTGTGATGAATGAACTCTTACTTCGCTCTTTAGGGGTATTACTTGGCGTTCGTTTTTTCTCGAGATTATTTTGGTCAAATGATACGTTAACGTCGAATAGTATATTTACTGTAATATAGCACCAGGCTCTTGTATCACGGGTTTGTGTCATAACAAAGCTATCAAACGTAGTTTGAAATACAGAGAAGAAGCGAAGAGAACCACATAGATCAAATCAAGAACAGTGCTGACGTATAAATGGCGACACTGTGATACAAGTTAAAACCATAGACATAGAGAGATTTCCACTGTCTATGCTTTAAACCACTCTTAGGCTGTTGTGCTGACTGACTGTGATAATAGGATTCCCATTAAGAATATAGAAGATAGGACATTTCTAGCATTGCTCACTCTGGACGTTTTAATGAAGTGTTTACTTATAACTCACAGACCGCCACTGTCTATGCTTAACGCTAACAAACCTTACTAAGAGTGGTCTCTAACATTGATTTACTAATCCTAGTTCTCAGTCTCATCCCATAGCATAAATATCAGCTTAAAAGCAGACGACAATATTCAAGGGCGGAATTGAAGGCTGACAACTACGTTTTGTGACGTATAAATTATAATTATATTATTATTATTATGCACAAGCAAAAATAATGTGTTTGGACAGAAAGTCTGAATTATACAGCTAAAATGATGTAGGCTTGATGTTTCTCTGTGTAACATGACATTTACAGCTAAAATGATTTAGGCCTGGTGTTTCACTCATGCAATATGATAATACGCACCCCAGACAACTTATAATGCAAAATAAACAATTCCATAGGTGCTGTGCACTGTGGGGATGTAGAAGTAGTCAAGTTTAAATGTTGATTATCAGTTACAAAATAAACAATTGCAGCGGACCAACAAGTCCATATGTAATGTTTTCATTAGAGCACTGTGAATGAAAAGCAATGATTATCAGTGTTCAATGTGATTTCGGCAAAGGATCACGTGCTTGTTGTGTCTATGTTATTGTTAGTCTTGAGTCGACACATGTCTATCTTTGTGTCAAAAACGCAATGTCCCATGAGTGAAACGCCAAGCCTGCATCACTTTAGTGATAATACCCTGCTCGTTCTACGTCACTGGTTCTGCTGCGGTGCTCGAAATATCAGTCAAAAAGTTCCAAATCGCCATTCATATATTTTTCCGGATTTTTCATAAGTTTATCTTGAGGTGGTATGATTATATTATTTCCGATGGAAATACTCAGGACCTCACGGATTTGTCACTACTCGTCTAGCGACTCGTAGTGACATGTCTCTTTAGGTCACTCGTAAATTCCTTGGCTGAACGAAGAAAAAAATATTGGGAGTAATAGCTAAACTTTGCTCTTTCAAGTTCTATGGCCCGTGTAAATGTGTGTATGCGAGTTAGCCAAATTCAAGAAAGTCCGGTTCTGGTTTGATGTGTGTGCTATTTTGGAAATGTGCTCTGTAATGGCATTGCCTACACGCTATTCTGCTGCAGCCGTTTGTTTTATAATATTTATCCTACCTGTATTGAAATTTAGAAAAGTCGGTGATGTAAACTTAATTCGTAGCCTTGAGGTTACAATCACATTATATTGTCTATTCCCACGCGAGACTAACAGATGACATGCTTCACGTTATTTCTTTAATCCAGAACTGTCAATGTAAAAGCTAATTGTGTTTGAACACCTTTATAGTCATAGTTTAATACCAAAGACACCCAAAAAACACAAATTTACTGAAAAAAATCAAAATATAATTTTCTACCGCGAATAAGTTATCCCTTCTCCGAGCATAACGTGTCATCCATTGTTCAAGTGGTCGATGTGTATAATTTTTTGCAACTTTTTTTATTACATGTTAGCTAATTTGTAATCAGTGGACCACATGCAGTAGAAACAATGTACCATGGATATCAGTTGAGTAGGAAAGAATCGTCGTCAAGCTCGCTCGACGAAATTTTTTAATTTCTATTAGCACACCTACTTTTCGTTATCTGGCGTAACAAAGATCTTACCAATATTGCCATGCTTTCCAAGTGTGAGCTACAACTATCTTAATAAATCTTCGTCAAATCATATTAGTGCTGCAGCAGAGGCCAGAAAGGTTGTCTAGTGTTTGAGATACAGCAACCGGAAAATAACCAGCATATTATATTTATCAAACTCTTCCTTATAGTCTCAGGAACACGGAAATCAATGATAACAGAGCCAAAAATTATTACAGATTAAGTTAAAGCACAATATGTAACGTTGTAGGAAGACTCAAACCAACATTTGTTCGGTTAAAAAAAAGATACTATGTTTCGGGTTTGTGGATCACATTAAAGTTTTAATGTGTTTAGGTTTGTTTAGATGTGTATGTTTTTGTGTATAGGTATTAACCGGCACACAGGAACCATTCTTCCTCAAAAATATGCGTGTTATCATGGCGGCCGCAATGTTTTGAGCCAAAATCACATTTTGTCTTCCTGTAGTTCAGTAACGGAAATCGGGAGAGAACCATAATGTATTGTGAGACAGCTTTATCCTGGAGATAATGTAAGGTTTCTATATATCAAATTCTCATTTCGAGTCTAAACAAATAAGGAAATATATGATGACAGACCCGGAGACTACTAATACAAAGAAAGTTAGGACACATTTTGAAACATGGTTTAGGAAGACTAAGACCAACACTTATTTAAATAACATACAGGTACTATATGTTGGGTTCGTGTAGCATGTTAACGATTTAATGTGCGTAGGTTGAATAATATATTTTGTATGTGATAGATATCATCCGACACACATGAATCACCCCCCCCCCCCGAATATGTGCATTGCCATAGCAACGGTCATGTTTTGAGCAAATCCCATTTCGTCTTCCTGTAATCCAGCAATAGAAACCTGGACAGTAAGCATTTTCTGCGTTACAACTACATGTAGTACATTTTGACCACAATTAATTTGCCACTGCATTGTTTACATAATTATGATATTGACCACTAATTAACAGTTACAATAATACATTTTATAAATGATCAATTTTAGCGAATATATCTTTGGTTATTTGATGAACAAACAACATGTCCCGGTTATACATAGGACAGGTTTAAGTTTTGCAACACCCTAATGTCAGCTCAAAGTGAAGGAATGTCACAGTCTATTTATAATTTGAACTGTTTTTTTATTATCATGCATTTCATCATTCCTTAGACTTTAACGAAGAGTTTCTTGTATGACGACCCTTAATTATTTCAAATTTTAGTTGATCACGAACGTAGAAAATTGTCTGGTTTGTGGCATGTGACATGCATGCAAGAAACATCGATGTGGAAAATTATGTATGGAAACCGTGCGCAGGACCATAGCTGTCCTGCAAAACATTAAGTGACTCTCCAAGTTTCCATTGCTGAACTACAGGAACACATAATGTGATTTTGGCTGAAAACATGGCCGTTGTTATGGTAACACGCATATTTCTAAACGCATTAAATTACATAAATTAAATTGCTAATGTGTTCCACGAACCAAACACATAGTACCCGTATGTTATCTGAACAAATGTTGGTCTTAGTCTTCCATCATGTTACAAAAAGTATTGTAACTTTTTATGTGTCAGTCTCCACGTCTGTCATCATATATTTCCTTGTTTGTTAGTCTCTAAAAACGAATAGAAACTACACATTATCTGTCGGATAAAGCTGTCCTACAAAACATTAACTTACTCTCCATGTTTCCGATACGAAACTACAGGAAGACAAAATGTGACTTTGGCTGAAAACATGGACTTTGGTTGAAAACATGGCCGTTTCCATAATAACACGCATATTTTGGGGAAAGAATGTTTCACGTGTGCCGGCTAATACATATCACACACAAAAACATATACAAGTTCAACCTAAACACATTAAAACTTTAATAAGATCCACAAACACAACACATGGTTATTTTCATTTTATCCAAACAAAATGTTGGTCTGAGTCTTCCAACACCATGTTACATATTGTGTTTTAACTTAATTTGTAATAATCTTGTCTGTCATCATGGATTTCCATATACCTGAGACTCTGACGGAGAGTTTGATATATATTATGCTGGGTTTTTTTTCCGGTTGTGGTTGATGTAAGAAATGCCGGACCTGCTCCAGCACTATATGCACTGTAGCGGAACCACGTATTCTGTTTTCAGTGGTTGACTCTATACTGTATTGTACGTACATTTGATGTCCGACACCCCTTGAACTAAGCGTACCATGAGAGAATACGTGCAAAAATGTTACAGTACCTCGATACTTTGATAAAACGGTCGATCACACCCACTAGGAGAGGAGGGCGGGTGGGGGGTCGTATCCAATCCAACGCGTCGTGATAGATAATTCAGTTTAGATAGATCGTTTTAGCTCAGCATAATTTTAAGTCTACCATTTCAAATACACAAAAATGTCACTTTACCTTGAATTTATGAAAGGATGATTTTGAATCAATGCCGCACTGGGGCAAACTTTCGTCTCCAGTCCAACTCGCCAAGTTAGATCGAAGGTTAGCCTTGCAGTAACCCACGACGCAGTGATCAAACCATTGGCAATATTGTAGCACCTATCCACTACTGAGTAATAAAAGCACAAATTTGCAATTCCAATGTTCATAGTGACGTACTATTTGCATTGTCTTGAGAACATTGTCTATGACGAACGGCTTTCACTTTAAAAAAATTTGCAGACACTAAAACTAATTAACATACTTAATGAATGACGTCATCACTGGAGGTCATTTTTAGTTTGAAACGCCCACAATTACTATCGTTTTTACAACTCTATGCAATTCTTCCTCATCACCGTAACTTAGTAGTCATCAACGCTACACCAGGTAACGTCACGGGGATATGAAATGTGAAGTACATTTTTTTTCCGAAAAATGTAATATTTCATTTAAAAATAACGAGCCACTCTAAAAAAATCGATAACGATTAAAAACACAAATATTAAATTTTGTTTTCGTAGGATTATGGTCCTAAATGAACTTTGTTTTGACTTTGACCTTGGAAGCCATTAGTCTGCAAAACAAATTAACCCTACATGTCAGAGCTGCCACAAGTTATGATATACACAAAATTCAATATAATTTACGTCGCACACATAGTTGATAATTAAGATGTTTCTGAATTTGGTCACAATATTTCGAATTAATTTACAAGCTTCAACTCAAACTTGATAACAGTCAAAAATAAATTGGTCAAAAAACCTGTCTTTTTTCTTCCATCAGTGTTACCTGTATATAGTATAGTACACGGACTGTGCTATCTTGTAAGCCCGTTGGGCTGGTATATTCCTTGTTTAGACTTGTTTTGTTACTGTTATGTCATGTGATTACATGCCACTGTTATAAAACGTAACAATATACTACTACGTCTTCAAAATAGCAACCGAACTATCCGAGAAAATATTATGTGCTACCATCTATTATATACATTTTATTTTTCAAGACAAAGTTTAAAAACAGATTTAAAAAAAAGACTTTGAGAGGTAAAGATTGTCCGTAGTCACAGGATTCATGGTGTACCCTTTGATGACAACACGGAGCTCCTAAAACACGGAAATAACTTTAACGACGTAAGTTGTATCAATTTAGAATATCGTCTGCATGCAACTAGTCACCTGGGTTTATTAATTTCTTACGATACTGCATAACCTAAACGTGATATACGTATTTTTGTGCGTTGGACTGAAATATTTCATCCCCGAAGGTGCAGACGAGAACAAATATAGCATTTTGAGGTATGCTAAATACAATACATGCTGTATTTATTTATTTGTGACTGTTACATCTCTATGTATGCTTTCCTTCATAGGCATTGAACCGTGAAGGACTTCTGTCGAACTATATGATGACATCCACCTACGACGTAAAAGTAAATGCTAACCGCTGTCATAAACTTCCCGAGTCCAACGTCTGAAGTTACCTAATTGTTTTTGTTTTACCTCATTGATAGTTTTCGTCACTTTAAGAAACCCATCATACAATAGCTTCTGTTAATCCAAATCATACCTAAATACGTACGCTGGTTTTATTTTGGCAACTGACATGTTTGTCACGGTTGCACTGTGCGCATTACAGAGTCTATTTGAGAACATCAAAGCGTTAACTTTCACAATGACTTTAGAGAGCTAAGTGCTCTTTACGATTCCATTTGGTTGACACCGTAGCCATAGTGATCAATAAACAATGAAGTTATAACAAGTCATCTGTTTCATAGTGTTACGTAACCTTTAGAAATCGACAACAAGACACCATCCCATATTGACGCACGATGAATAGGGAATTTGTTTTTTAATTTCCTGATCGCGGTTAGGAAACATAATCAAGACATGCTGTAAATGAAACAGAGACAGTGTCATAAGAACTAATTTAATCCTGATTAAAATACCAAACAATCTAGAATTCACATGAATCAAATTTTTATTTCAATTTATTCTTGTTTGTTCTTTCAATTAATAATCGCTGTCTGATGTTAATAGTGTCGTCATCACTGACTTACAGAACTTGGACAGTGATTGGTTTGTTTGTAGAGTTCGAATGAAAGTAAACTATAAATCGGTGTATTATTAATTTCAAAATAATTTTGACAAGATCGACAATTCAAATTGACGCTTCTTGACATAATACAACTTGATAAAACTATAGCAAAGAATATTAACTTTCTCTTTCTTTCTTTCTCTCTCTGTCTTAGTCTCTTCTTGGTGTAATTATACTGATAATTACTCCAAGGTCTCTCTGATACTTGCTTCTGTCTCTCCCTTTGTCTGCGTCTGTTACTCTCTCTCTCTCTCTCTCTCTCTCTCTCTCTCTCTCTCGCTCGCTCTCTCTCTCTCTCTCTCTCTCTCTCTGTGTCTCTGTATGACTCTGTCTGTCAATGTCAATGTCGCTGTCTCTGTCTCTCTTTGTCACTGTCTCAGTCCCACTGTCTCTCTGTCTCTCTGTCTCACCCTGTCTCCCTCTCTCTCTCTCTCTCTCTCTCTCTCTCTCTCTCTCTCTCTCTCTCTCTCTCTCTCTCTCTCTCTAACCCAGATTTCCAATGTTGACGAAAAAAATCATTTGTTTGACATTAAATTCCGGTTTTATATTTAAATTATGATATTACGAATCTCGAACAGTCACTTTGACTAATTTGTTAATTACAAGTATTAGTATCTTGTGCAGCCATACTTATAAGCTCACAATACAGAAACCGACACATGTAAACTAAGATTCGACCCATGGTACAAAATGGTAGGCGAATTTAGCTATTTAAGAACATTCATAAACCATCTCCTTTGTAACCGCATAGATATCAATATAAACTAGGCGGTTTATAATACAGGGTGCGATTTTTTTAATGAATGTTCTAAAATAGATAATCACGCTATTGTTTCGTTTTAGGGCATCAAAGGGTTGGTTCTTCAGTTCACAAGTGATTGTAGTTACGTCATTATTTTCAATATCAGTTTGAGTTTTCCAAATAAATCAGTTCTGAAAACGTATTTTTCGCAAATTTGACAGGAAAATTACATGTGTATGGATAAAAGGTGAACGTATAAATTAAGAAATAGAGACATCGACATAAATTTATGTGTGTTGGCTAGACCATTTTAAGTGGGAATAACAGGGGGATACAGCGGGGTCGCCGAGTGTCAGTATTTCTGGACTTGTCATCATATGCGATCGCAGAGAACCCCCATCCTTGGCGTTTTGGTAGTTTATCTCCGCCACAAATTTACACAAACGCTGCACTATCACGTCGTGTCACAATACACACTGTCTGTAATAAGCTGGCTTTAACCGTGCTTTAACCATAGACCCTCCACCAACGAATACAGAACACAAATTTATCTTACCTAGTATTACTGTCTCACCAGAAAGCGACAGTTTCAGTTAGACTATGACGAAAACGATCCTACACAGCGTACACTTCAACTGCGACGCGAAACCATACAAATCATATTAGTACTGCGAAGTCTTCTTTCGTACTCTGTACGTAATACCGCAGAGTTAATAAGTCGGTGATTTCCGTGAATTTTATTGTAAGAAACACGTAATCAGAGTGCCTTGTCAAGCGTCCATTCGAGGTTAAATAGCACTGATTTGCATTGACGTAGTTCGCAGCAATTGATTACGTAATAACGCTTTGTTAAAATGGCACAAGCTCAGTTTAATACAAGCTGTTTTACTTTTCTGGTTTACAAAATACACTTTCATAAAGACAGCGATAAACTACTCTCGTAGAATATTAATGCCGATGTATACCTTCGGTGGCAAAAATAGTTTATTGGTGTTGTTAGCATGGTTGATGGCATTATATTACGACTGTACATTGTACCATGGAGGCATAAGAGTGTAATAATACTACATGTACTAGTACTGGTATTTCATTGTGGTGTTCTTTAAAATCTGTACTCCACAATATATACCCAAATAGAATTGTCAATTTTCTATACAGTTGTAATAAAACTATATCTTATCGTGTCTTGTCTTATCTTATCTTATCTTATCTCTAGCAAAAACGAACTGTCCACAATAATGTATAAACTAGGGTTCGTGCCATCGTCGTAAAACACACCCTCTTTCACGGCACCTTCCACTTTCGCTGTATCTCAGAATAAAAATATGCTCTTGTTTGGGAGAAAGGATTTGTACTTGCTTGAGCATGATCATGGCACTGCAATATACAAGATCTAAAGTCACTGAGTGCTACCATTCAACATAAATATTAATGTTTCGACTTTTCAATTTGATTTGTGATGAGGAAGTGACCATAAAGGAAAATTATTTTCAGCATAAACTCTATGTAAACGATGCATGGCCACAGGTCAATGTCCTTTCAGAATCGCTACTGCGCATGTTTTGCCATAATATGTTGTTCTGAATCTGTACAAGTATACATGTACGTTGTACTCCAGTTATCGAAATGATAAAATAATTTACAGAGTTCACCACTAGGGGCGCTCTTCAGAAGTAGACTTTCAGTCAAATATGTGGGCAAACTTTTTCAATAAGGACTGTGGCGCGCACTTGAAATAAACCTGTACTGACTTTTCATGACAAACGTCGATTACATTAATCTTTTATTTTAATATTTAGTTAAATTATGTACTGATGTTTTACATGTTTTAGGTGGTGCCAAAAAATAAGCAAAATATGTGCATACTAACTTCACCCTCATTTGCATGTTATTTGTCACAATTTCTATCCATATGGCCACTTTCAAGCATTTCAGCAAAAACGGTATCTCATAAACTGTTTAAATGATTTAGATTCTATTTGGTATACACGTTCTTTGTAGTTATATATTGGTCTAATCAGTTTTTGAATACTATCTGTACATGTGCATATTAATTACATTTATTTGGATATTATATGGTTAAATTTCTGTATTTCCCTTGCTGGTAGCGCAAGCTTCGACTAGAAATAAATCAACTATTCTCAAATATATTCTATATAGATTGTGTTACTAACATTTTGACAAAATCTGTTCATAATAATTTGCATAATGAATATCTTCATCACAGCATCAGCAACAAACCATTTTATTCCACACAAAATAATTCAGCAAATAAAATTGTGTACTCATACTAGAAATTCAACATTCTTATATATAACTTTATTGTCAGTATCGAAAATATACCTTTAACTTCACTCAAAGAGAGAAAAGGACAACTTACATGCCAAATATAGACAACTGAAGACTGGAAAATACATGAAAAACTTGAATATTTACACTTAAAAAAATACTATACTAGTATAATGCTTACGAAAGCTAATCAGTTGTAGCGTTTGCAAGCATTTAATGAGCATGAAAGACCCGCTCCATCACACCAAACTGTTCGATTGACTTTGTGTATAGCAGAACATACCACTATAAAAATGGGTTCAGATACGCTCGCTAATGCCAGCATCTCTAGACCACGACACAACCAATGTAACCTGAAATATCATCATGACAACTGATTCATGAAACTAACGAGTCAACTTCACTGAGGCATACAAGAATTAACATGTTTCCCTAAACTAAAAGAAGAAGTAGGTTTTAACAGAAAAGAAGAGGAAATAGCGGTAAGCCTAGAGATTACAAGACTGTATTTGGAACGATGTGGACTTAACAGTGTCCAGCAAGAGAGAGAGCGAGGGAGTGGGAGAAAGTGTTGCTATAGTTACCTGGCCATGTGACCAAGACTCCGCCCCTCAGCAAATGATTGACATACGAAAAATGTGCTTCGACTAAGACACGGGATATCTACACCTGAAAAGCATTGAGTCAAGTACTGAGTTAAGTACTGAGTCAAACGAAGGCAATTTCATTAGAAACGCGACAAACACAAGCTTCCTGTGACAATATTAATACACTAAATCTAAAATATTAAATGGGTTTATGAGCCTGAATTAAGAATGCTTATTGTGCTTGGCAAAATGACTTATTAATACCATGTTCATGCAGGAGAGTGATATTCCTGTAATGCCTGAAGATAACAAATCTATAAATACCGCTTTTTTTCTTTACATTGTTGTTGTGTAGGCACAGACTAATTCGGTTAAGACAAAGAGGTTTCTATTGGATGTCCTGTTTCCGCCCATCCGGTCCTGTTGTATTCATAATAGCTATGTTAAGAAAAGGCGTAGGAGGGGGAGCTTTTGTCTTTAAAATGAATTCATACTCTCATTAGAAGTGTTTGACACAGTATATGATCGCTGTGTTTTAATATACTAATTGTGATTTCCCTTCTTGAGAACACAACCTCAGACAAAGTGGTCCGAGACACTGTACAATATAAACTTCAAAATTCTGAGCTATAACATAGACATCCACAAAACATGTCTGTGGGAAATCTGACTTGTCCTAGATACAAATTTAAGATTATCACCAGCTAAGCAAAATTCTTCAAGATCGGTGATAATGACCGAATGAGTCTATGTCAACCATTTATTCATGGCTCGACTGGTCGAATGGACCAAACCAACGATTGAAGAAGGTTATATATTCCATTGGTGATCTCTTGCCCAAGAATGAATCAACAGATGTTGTTCTCGAGTTAATGCACTTGTAGCCATCGTCTGTTCTAAGACGGGGGATTTCGGATTTCACATGACACTGCATGATTTTACTCTGCGAACTTGTTTTTTAGGTTGGAGTCGTACTGACGCAACGCAAGGTTCTGATTTGGATCTAGGCATTGGTACTTTCCTTATGATTTCGAGCGACGCTGCAAAATCTTCATCTCCACGGTGACTGTGTAGCCCGTATTTCTCTCTAATTTCATTACGTAGTTTGGCTCTTTCTGCTCTGCGAATGGCGTGCGACTTCGATTGTTGTAGCCTGCAAAATATGAGAGACCAGATATGAACTGAAAGTGCTACCGTAGGTTAAATTCTAAAGAAAAAAAGACTGCATGATTTAAAACAACCATTTTGAGTGGAACAAACTTAGATTATAAGCTTTGTAAATACTTAACACGGAGACCAGATATGAACTGAAAGTGCTACCGTAGGTTAAATTCTAAAGAAAAAAAGACTGCATGATTTAAAACAACCATTTTGAGTGGAACAAACTTAGATTATAAGCTTAGTAAATACTTAACACGGAATCACATTTATGTTTATGCATACCTTCTAAGACATAAATTTAATTACCTCCAGAAATCGTTAAGAAAGTTCATTACATCGAAAGCACTTTCTACACATTTGTATATATATAATATATTGATTCAGCGGATAGTTTATACTTTATATCGTACTACCAGGTTCGAGTGCAGTCAGATTGCAGAATACTGTGAATGACTTTTAAATATGTAGCAACAAATAAAACACTAAAACATAAAATATCAGCTTGTGCCCATTTACTCACGATGCTTGTTATGCGAATAAATAACCGTAATTTGCTCATAAACTGCTCACGTTAAGTTTGCCTCATGTAGCGTACATGTACGTCTGTCTAGTATTACAAACATTCTTACATTATCAAGTGATTTAATCACTATGCAATTCATAGCATTGTTATGCAAGAACGTCATTGAAAAGGTGCATCATTTAATTTGTAATTATCAAGCAGTTTTTGGGATATCGATATTAATTAAAATTCGTTAACCGTATGATTATGCAGTTTAACACACACGGAATTTCCTTGTGAAAGGAAATGTGTATTATAGTATAGTTTCATTCACTGTTACAAAAATATAACATACCTGGCAAAATTGTCATTTTTTTCGGCCTTTCTTCTTTCACTCCATGACAGTTTGTCCGACTTGGAAGTTTCCTCGACACCGCTGTCGATTGATTCATCGAAGTTACTCATAATCCCTGTGAAATGTTTCCACAAGATTGACTTAACTTCGGTGGCCGTCATTGTGTGTACAGCTGCTTCCAATACGTCTGCGTCTTCAATGAGGAAGTAACGAACAGTTGCACAAATTATACATATACCAATGTATTTGCAAGGAGATCACGTGGTTTCAGGTTGTGGTTTCTGTCCGGTCCATTGCATGCATGGAAGAAACCTTTAAGGTTTCTTCCATGTAATATATGAAAAAAAAGTACCGAGATATTGACCTTGCTATTCAATCTTGCGACATTATTGGCCATAAAAAGGTGCTTTTAGTTCATATGAATAAATGGTATGATTAGGCCTAATAGGAATTGTGTGGTTCCAATTACGCTCAATTTTTGAATAGGTGGGGTAGGTATCTTATTTTTAAAATATTTTTTGTGTGCATTTTTTCCATATCTGAGTGTCTTGTTCAGGTAGTATGTTTTCCATTGTTTTCCATGTGTTCTCTGTGTTATTGATTTCTTCCCATCAGATGTACAACCATTACAGATTGAAGGAACCGTTTTATATAATCGTCTTTTTAAGTACGTTGATGTCAGTTTCCGCATCCACCATTTGTTCTGAGACTTCTCAATTTCCACGAGTTTATTTTTGATGATGATGATGATGATGATGATGATGATACGTTTACATGGTGTATTCTCATTCTACATTTGAGTAACCCATACACACATCCACGTGTGTACCTCCGCCCTGCTATCCTTGTATGCATGATGGTGATTCCCTTATTTAGTTTTAAATTATAAGAGCATAATATTATTCAGTGTACACCACCACATAATTGCATCCTCTATGTACAATGTAAGTGCCTAATACTATATTTACCGCGAAATGATATGACACCATTTACTCTAAGCAAAATATAGATTGACACCCATAATATTAGTTAGAAAGCGGAATAAAGTGTCTACTGTAAGAAATGATTGGAATGACACCTAACCCTAAATTACAAAACGGATTGACACAATTTACTTTTGTAAAAATAGGTCAACTAAGTAAAAAAACAAAGAATACATCTCATCAAATGAAATGGGATTCTAAATGCATTAAATTAATTTCGTGAATAAATCAATTAATCGAACAGTTAATCTATTAATTAACTTTTCAATCAATCAACTCGTTGTATGTGGGTGTGTGAGAGTTGGGTAAGGAGGGATTGCAAGAATAAATGAACAAACAAACAAACAAACAAACAAACAAACAAACAAACAAACAAACAAAATTAACCAACCAACCAAAAAACAAACGAATGACTGAATGAATTAATTAATTTGTGAATCATACTAATTAGTTAGTGAATCAATCTATCAATCAATTGATTGATTATTTAATTAAATAATTAATGTATCCATTGCTATTATATCTGTATATCAAATATATTTACGATGTGCTGACAAAGATATGTATTACTGGAAAAAATGTTTTTACATTATATATATACAATAAACGCAATTAGTGATGAGGAAGTGACCATACAGCTAAGTAAAAGTGAATTTCAGCATATATAAACAATGTGAAAGATGCATGACCACAGGTCGATGTCCTTTCAGAAGTCAATATTGCGCACATTTTGCCATACGTTTGCCTCATTCTGTATACACAGTATGTTGTCCTCCAGTTATCGAAATGATAAAATATATTGCATAGTTTGGCCACTAGAGGCGCTATTCAGAAGTAGTTTTAGTGAAAACTGTGGGCAAAACTTTTAAATGACAACAGTGGCGCACTCTTCGAAGAAACCTGTACTGACTTTTTATGACAAACGTCGATTGTATTCATCTTTTATTTTAATATGTAGCCTTTTTGAGAAATTAAATTATGTACTGATGTTTTACATGTTTTAGGTGAAGAAATAAGCAAAATATGTGCATACTAATCACCCTAATTTGCATATTATTTGTCACTTTTTCTATCCATATGGCCACTTTCAAGCATTTCAGCAAGAACGGTATCTCATAAACTGTTGGTTCAAATGATTTAGATTCCATAACGTTCTTTGTAGATATATCTTGGTCTAATCAGTGTTTGAATGCTATCAGTACCCATGTGGATATTAATTACATTTATTTGGATATTATATAGTTAAATTTCTGTATTTTCCTTGCTGGTAGCGCAAGGTTCGATTAGAAATAAATCAATAATTCTCAAATATATTCTATATATATTGTGTTACTAACATTTTGACAAAATCTGTTCATAATAATGTGCATAATGAATATCTTAATCACAGCGTTATCAACAAACCATTTTTTCCACACAAAATAATTCAGCAAATAAAATTGTGTACTCGTACTAGAAATTCAACATTCTTATATATAACTTTATTGTCAGTATCGGAAATTTATCTTTAACTTCACTCAAAGAGAGAAAAAGACAACTTACATGCCAAATATAGACAACTAAAGACTAAAACACTGATATACATACAAGCAGAATGGGAATTTGTAAATGATATTGAAAATCTCCAAAATAAAATATTGTGACGAACTCGTGGAAAATACATGAAAAAACTTGAATATTTAGACTTAAAAAGTACTATAGTATAATGCTTACGAAAGCTAATCAGTTGTAGCGTTAGCAAGCATTTGATGAGCATGACAGACCCACTCCTTCACACCAAACTGTTCGATTGACTTTGTGTATAGCAGAACATACCACTATAAAAATGGGTACAGATACGCTCGCTAATGCCAGCATCTCTAGATCACGACACGACCAATGTAACCTGAAATATCATCATGACAACTGATTCATGAAACTAACGAGTCAACTTTACTGAGGCATACAAGAATCGAAATGTTTTCGTAAACTAAAAGAACAAATAGATTTTAACAGAAAAGAAGTTGAAATAGCGGTAAGCCTAGAGATTACAAGACTGTTTTAGGTGGTCCCTAGAAATAAGCAAAATGTGTGCATACTAATCACACTCATTTGGATATGATTTGTCACAATTTGTATTCATTTGGCCACTTTTAAGCATTTCAGCAAGAACGGTATCTCGTAAACTGTTGGTTCAAATGATTTAGATTCCATATTGTATACACGTTCTTTGTAGTTATATATTGGTCTAATCAGTGTTTGAATGCTATAAGTATATTATTTACATTTATTTGGATATTATATGGTTAAATTTCTGTATTTTCCTTGCTGGTAGCCAAAGCTTCAACTAGAAATAAATCAACAATTCTCAAATATATTTTATATAGAATGTGTTACAAGCATTTTTACAAAATCTGTTCATAATAATTTGCATAATGAATATCTTAATCACAGCATTATCAACAAACTATTTTTTCCACACAAAATAATTCAGCAAATAAATTGTGTACTCATACTAGCTAGAAATTCAACATTCTTATATATAACTTTATTGTCAGTATCGAAAATATACCTATAACTTCACTCAAAGAGAGAAAAGAACAACTTACATGCCAAATATAGACAACTGAAGACGAAAAAACATACAAGCAGAACGGGAATGTGTACATGATATTGAAAATCTTCAAAATAAAATATTGTGACGAACTCGTGGAAAATACATGAAAAAAACTTGAATATTTAGACTTAAAAAATACGATAGTATAATGCTTACGAAAGCTAATCAGTTGTAGCGCTAGCAAGCATTTAATGAGCATGAAAGACCCACTCCATCACACCAAACTGTTCGATTGACTTTGTGTATAGCAGAACATACCACAATAAAAATGGGTACAGATACGCTCGCTAATGCCAGCATCTCTAGACCATGACACAAACAATGTAACCTGAAATATCATCATGACAACTGATTCATGAAACTAACGAGTCAACTTCACTGAGGCATACAAGAATAAATATGTTTCCCTAAACTAAAAGAAGAAGTAGGTTTTAACAGAAAAGAAGAGGAAATAGCGGTAAGCCTAGAGATTACAAGACTGTATTTGGAACGATGTGGACTTGACAGTGTCCAGCAAGAGAGAGAGAGCGAGGGAGTGGGAGAAAGTGTTGCTATAGTTACCTGGCCATGTGACCAAGACTCCGCCCCTCAGCAAATGACTAACATATGAAAAATGTGCTTCGACTAAGACACGCGATATCTACACCTGAAAAGCACGGAAATATCCGACTTTTCCCAAGTTAAGTACTGAGTCAAATGCAGGCAATTTCATTAGAAACGCGACAAACACAAGCTTCCTGTGACAATATTAATACACTAAATCTAAAATATTAAATGGGTTTATGAGCCTGAATTAAGAATGCTTATTGTGCTTGGCAAAATGACTTATTAATACCATGTTCATGCAGGAGAGTGATATTCCTGTAATGCCTGAAGATAACAAATCTATAAATACCGCTTTTTTTTCTTTACATTGTTGTTGTTCAGGAAATGGACACAGACTAATTCGGTTAAGTCAAAGAGGTTTCTATTGGATGTCCTGTTTCCGCCCAACCGGTCCTGTTGTATTCATAATAGCTATGTTAAGAAAAGGCGTAGGAGGGGGAGCTTTTGTCTTTAAAATGAATTGATACTCTCATTAGAAGTGTTTGACACAGTATATGATTGCTGTGTTTTGATGTACTAATTGTGATTTCCCTTCTTCAGAACACAACCTCAGACAAAGTGGTCCGAGACACAGTACAATATAAACTTCAAAATTCTGAGCTATAACATAGACATCCACAGAACATGTCTGTGGGATATCTGACTAGTCCTGATACAAATTAAGATTATCACCAGCTAAGCAAAATTCTTCAAGATCGGTGATAATGACCGAATGAGTCTATGTCAACCATTTATTCATGGCTCGACTGATCGAATGGACCAAACCAACGATTAAAGAAGGTTATATATTCCATTGATGATCTCTTGCCCAAGAATGAATCAACAGATGTTGTTCTCGAGTTAATGCACTTGTAGCCATCGTCTGTTCTAAGACGGGGGATTTCCGATTTCACATGACACTGCATGATTTTACTCTGCGAACTTGTTTTTTAGGTTGGAGTCGTACTGACGCAACGCAAGGTTCTGATTTGGATCTAGGCATTGGTACTTTCCTTATGATTTCGAGCGACGCTGCCAAATCTTCATCTCCACGGTGACTGTGTAGCCCGTATTTCTCTCTAATTTCATTACGTAGTTTGGCTCTTTCTGCTCTGCGAATGGCGTGCGACTTCGATTGTTGTAGCCTGCAAAATATGAGAGACCAGATATGAACTGAAAGTGCTACCGTAGGTTAAATTCTAAAGAAAAAAAGACTGCATGATTTAAAACAACCATTTTGAGTGGAACAAACTTAGATTATAAGCTTTGTAAATACTTAACACGGAATCACATTTATGTTTATGCATACCTTCTAAGACATAAATTGAATTACCTCCAGAAATCGTTAAGAAAGTTCATTACATCGAAAACACTTTCTACACATTTGTATATATATAATATATTGATTCAGCGGATAGTTTATACTTTATATCGTACTACCAGGTTCGAGTGCAGTCAGATTGCAGAATACTGTGAATGACTTTTAAATATGTAGCAACAAATAAAACACTAAAACATAAAATATCAGCTTGTGCCCATTTACTCACGATGCTTGTTATGCGAATAAATAACCGTAATTTGCTCATAAACTGCTCACGTTAAGTTTGCCTCATGTAGCGTACAATGTACATGTACGTCTGTCTAGTATTACAAACATTCTTACATTATCAATTGATTTAGTCACTATGCAAATCATAGCATTGTTATGCAAGAACGTCATTGAAAAGGTGCATCATTTAATTTGTAATTATCAAGCAGTTTTTGGGATATCGATATTAATTAAAATTCGTTAACCGTATGATTATGCAGTTGAACACACACGGAATTTCCTTGTGAAAGGAAATGTGTATTATAGTATAGTTTCATTCACTGTTACAAAAATATAACATACCTGGCAATATTGTCATATTTTTCGGCCTTTCTTCTTTCACTCCATGACAGTTTGTCCGACTTGGAAGTTTCCTCGACACCGCTGTCGATTGATTCATCGAAGTTACTCATAATCCCTGTGAAATGTTTCCACAAGATTGACTTAACTTCGGTGGCCGTCATTGTGTGTACCGCTGCTTCCAATACGTGTGCGTCTTCAATGAGGAAGTAACGAACAGTTGCTCAAATTATACATATACCAATGTATTTGCAAGGAGATCACGTGGTTTCAGGTTGTGGTTTCTGTCCGGTTCATTGCATGCATGGAAGAAACCTTTAAGGTTTCTTCCATGTAATATATGAAAAAAATGTAACAGGATATTGACCTTGCTATTCAATCTTGCGACATTTGTGGTCATGAAAAAGGTGATTTTAGTTCATATGAATAAATGGTATGATTAGGCCTAATAGGAATTGTGTGGTTCCAATTACGTTCAATTTTTGAATAGGTGGGGTAGGTATCTTATTTTTAAAATATTTTTTGTGTGCATTTTTTCCATATCTGAGTATCTAGTTCAGGTAGTATGTTTTCCATTGTTTTCCATGTGGTCTCTGTGTTATTGATTTCTTCCCATCAGATGTACAACCATTACAGATTGAAGGAACCGTTTTATATAATCGTCTTTTTAAGTACGTCGATGTCAGTTTCCGCATCCACCATTTGTTCTGAGACTTCTCAATTTTCACGATTTTATTTTTGATGATGATGATGATACCTTTACACGGTACATTCTCATTGTACGGTTGAGTAACCCATACACACATCCACGTGTGTACCTCCGCCCTGCTATCCTTGTATGCATGATGGTGATTCCCTTATTTAGTTTTTAATTGTAAGAGCATTGTTGGGATCAAATGTTTCCCAAAAACTTAAGATAAAAAAAACAATGATGGTGATGACAATGATGACGATGATGATGATGATGATGACAATGATGATGATGGTGATGACGATGATGATGATGATGATGATGATGATGATGATGATGATGATGATGATGATGATGATGATGATGATGATGATGATGATGATAATGGTGGTGATTATGGTGTCAAGCGACAATATCAATGCAATTGCTCTTTATGTCTTTCAACCATTTCCTGTTGTTTGCTTGACTTGTCAAAGTACGGGAATAAATTAGAAATGTTAAAATTTACACGAGTGTGGGTATATATAGCAGACAAACAATCACCACTAAAGTGTCTACTGTAAGAAATGATTGGAATGACACTTAACCCTAAATTACAAAACGGATTGACACAATTTACTTTTGTAAAAATAGGTCAACTAAGTAAAAAAAAACAAAGAATACATCTCATCAAATGAAATGCGATTTTAAATACATTAAATCAATTAGTGAATAAATCAATTAATCAAACAGTTAATCTATTAATTAACTTTTCAATCAATCAACTCGTTGTATGTGGGTGCGTGTGAGTTGGGTAAGAAGGGATTGCAAGAATAAATGAACGAACAAAAACAAACAAACAAACAAACAAACAAATAAACAGACAGACAGACAGACAGACAGACAGACAGACAGACAAGCAAAAATAACCAACCAACAAAGGAATGACTGAATGAATTAATTAATTTGTGAATCATACTAATTAATTAGTGAATCAATCTATCAATCAATTGATTGATTATTTAATTAATTAATTAATTAATGTATCCATTGCTATTATATCTGTATATCAAATATATTTAGGATTTGCTGACAAAGATATGTATGACTGGAAAAAAATGTTTTTACATTATATGTACAATAAACGCAATTAGTGATGAGGAAGTGACCATACAGCTAAGTGAAAGTGAATTTCAGCATATATAAACACTGTGAAAGATGCACGACTACAGGTCGATGTCCTTTCAGAAGTCAATATTGCGCACATTTTGCCATACGTTTGCCTCATTCTGTATACACAGTATGTTGTCCTCCAGTTATGGAAATGATAAAATATATTGCATAGTTTGGCCACTAGGGGCGCTATTCACAAGTAGACTTTTAGTGAAAACTGTGGGCAAAACTTTTAAATGACAACAGTGGCGCACTCTTCGAAGAAACCTGTACTGACTTTTTATGACAAACGTCGATTGTATTCATCTTTTATTTTAATATATAGCCTTTTTGAGAAATTAAATTATGTACTGATGTTTGACATGTTTTAGGTGAAGAAATAAGCAAAATATGTGCATTCTAATCACCCTAATTTGCATGTTATTTGTCACAATTTCTATCCATATGGCCACTTTCAAGCATTTCAGCAAGAACGGTATCTCATAAACTGTTGGTTCAAATGATTTAGATTCCATAACGTTCTGTGTAGATATATCTTGGTCTAATCAGTGTTTGAATGCTATCAGTACCCATGTGGATATTAATTACATTTATTTGGATATTATATGGTTAAATTTCTGTATTTTCCTTGCTGGTAGCGCAAGCTTCGATTAGAAATAAATCAATAATTCTCAAATATATTCTATATAGATTGTGTTACTAACATTTTGACAAAATCTGTTCATAATAATGTGCTTAATGAATATCTTAATCACAGCGTTATCAACAAACCATTTTTTCCACACAAAATAATTCAGCAAATAAAATTGTGTACTCGTACTAGAAATTCAACATTCTTATATATAACTTTATTGTCAGTATCGGAAATTTATCTTTAACTTCACTCAAAGAGAGAAAAAGACAACTTACATGCCAAATATAGACAACTAAAGACTAAAACACTGATATACATACAAGCAGAATGGGAATTTGTAAATGATATTGAAAATCTCCAAAATAAAATACTGTGACGAACTCGTGGAAAATACATGAAAAAACTTGAATATTTAGACTTAAAAAAATACTATAGTATAATGCTTACGAAAGCTAATCAGTTGTAGCGTTAGCAAGCATTTGATGAGCATGACAGACCCACTCCTTCACACCAAACTGTTCAATTGACATTGTGTATAGCAGACCATACCACTATAAAAATGGGTTCAGATACGCTCGCTAATGCCAGCATCTCTAGACCACGACACGACCAATGTAACCTGAAATATCATCATGACAACTGATTCATGAAACTAACGAGTCAACTTTACTGAGGCATACAAGAATCGAAATGTTTTCGTAAACTAAAAGAACAAATAGGTTTTAACAGAAAAGAAGTTGAAATAGTGGTAAGCCTAGAGATTACAAGACTGTTTTAGGTGGTCCCTAGAAATAAGCTAAATGTGTGCATACTAATCACACTCATTTGCATATGATTTGTCACAATTTGTATTCATATGGCCACTTTCAAGCATTTCAGCAAGAACGGTATCTCGTAAACTGTTGGTTCAAATGATTTAGATTCCATTTGGTGTACACGTTCTTTGTAGTTATATATTGGTCTAATCAGTTTTTGAATGCTATCAGTATATGTGCATATTATTTACATTTATTTGGATATTATATGGTTAAATTTCTGTATTTTCCTTGCTGGTAGCCAAAGCTTCGACTAGAAATAAATCAACAATTCTCAAATATATTCTATATAGAATGTGTTACAAGCATTTTGACAAAATCTGTTCATAATAATTTGCATAATGAATATCTTCATCACAGCATTATCAGCGAACCATTTTTTCCACACACAAAATAATTCAGCAAATAAAATTATGTACTCATACTAGAAATTCAACATTCTTATATATAACTTTATTGTCAGTATCGAACATTTACCTTTAACTTCACTCAAAGAGAGAAAAGGACAACTTACATGCCAAATATAGACAACTGAAGACTAAAACACTGATATACATACAAGCAAAACGGAAATGTGAAAATGATATTGAAAATCTGCAAAATAAGATATATTGTAACGAACTCGTGGAAAAGACATGAAAAACTTGAAAAAAATACTATAGTAAGCTAATCAGTTGTAGCGTTTGCAAGCATTTGATGAGCATGAAAGACCCGCTCCATCACACCAAACTGTTCGATTGACTTTGTGTATAGCAGAACATACCACTATAAAAATGGGTTCAGATACGCTCGCTACTGCCAGCATCTCTAGACCACGACACAACCAATGTAACCTGAAATATCATCATGACAACTGATTCATGAAACTAACGAGTCTACTTCACTGAGGCATACAAGAATCAATATGTTTTCGTAAACTAAAAGAAGAAATAGGTTTTAACAGGAAAGAAGAGGAAATAGCGGTAAGCCTAGAGATTACAAAACTGTATTTGGAACGATGTGGACTTGACAGTGTCCAGCAAGAGAGCGAGCGAGGGAGTGGGAGAAAGTGTTGCTATAGCTACCTGACCATGTGACCAAGACTCCACCCCTCAGCAAATGGCTGACATATGACAAATGTGCTTCGACTAAGACACGCGATATCTACACATGAAAAGCACGGACATATCCGACTTTTCCCAAGTTAAGTACTGAGTCAAATGCAGGCAATTTCATTAGAAACGCGACAAACACAAGCTTCCTGTGACAATATTAATACACTAAATCTAAAATATTAAATGGGTTTATGAGCCTGAATTAAGAATGCTTATTGTGCTTGGCAAAATGACTTATTAATACCATGTTCATGCAGGAGAGTGATATTCTTGTAATGCCTGAAGATAATAAATCTATAAATACCGCTTTTTTTTCTTTACATTGTTGTTGTTCAGGAAATGGACACAGACTAATTCGGTTAGGTCAAAGAGGTTTCTATTGGATGTCCTGTTTCCGCCCAACCGGTCCTGTTGTATTCATAATAGCTATGTTAAGAAAAGGCGTAGGAGGGGGAGCTTTTGTCTTTAAAATGAATTCATACTCTCATTAGAAGTGTTTGACACAGTATATGATCGCTGTGTTTTAATATACTAATTGTGATTTCCCTTCTTGAGAACACAACCTCAGACAAAGTGGTCCGAGACACAGTACAATATAAACTTCAAAATTCTGAGCTATAACATAGACATCCACAGAACATGTCTGTGGGATATCTGACTAGTCCTGATACAAATTAAGATTATCACCAGCTAAGCAAAATTCTTCAAGATCGGTGATAATGACCGAATGAGTCTATGTCAACCATTTATTCATGGCTCGACTGATCGAATGGACCAAACCAACGATTAAAGAAGGTTATATATTCCATTGGTAATCTCTTGCCCAAGAATGAATCAACAGATGTTGTTCTCGAGTTGATGCACTTGTAGCCATCGTCTGTTCTAAGACGGGGGATTTCGGATTTCACATGACACTGCATGATTTTACTCTGCGAACTTGTTTTTTAGGTTGGAGTCGTACTGACGAAACGCAAGGTTCTGATTTGGATCTAGGCATTGGTACTTTCCTTATGATTTCGAGCGACGCTGCCAAATCTTCATCTCCACGGTGACTGCGTAGCCCGTATTTCTCTCTAATTTCATTACGTAGTTCGGCTCTTTCTGCTCTGCGAATGGCGTGCGACTTCGATCGTTGTAACCTGCAAAAATATGAGAGGTCAGATATGAAAGGAAACAGGTTCCGTAGATTTAGGCGAAAAAAAAGGAAAAGAATTGTTTCTGGTGAGGACATTCTGTCTCAAGTGGTGCGAAGACGCGATTTTTTTTATTCTCAACAAACCTGTCACTCAATCTACTATTTATGACAGTTACTGTTGTTGTTTTTTATTTAATCCTTAGCACAAGTGTGTATGTGGGGCAGATGTCATGTGCTTGTTCACGATTACATTGGCTCTGCAGTTTTCTTTCCTGAAGTAAGAAGGATTAGTTTTGTGTTTCCCCAGATCTGCAGACTGTATGGGCTGGACAAACATGAAAAAAAAGACCGACGTGAGGGTTTAAGTGATTCGAGCACTGACCAGTAGCAATTTTTTTTTCTTTTTTTTCTTTTTCTTTTTTTTTTTTTTGGGGGGGGGGGCTTTAGCTTCTAAAGAAAAAATGTTGCATGATTTAAAACAATCATTTAGAGTGAAATAAGTTTACATTCTAAGCTTTGTTCTCTTCCTGTATATACTTAACATCAAATCCGGATTTAACAATTGTTGTATACATTTATGTATATGCATACCTTTTATGACACAATTACAATTCCCTCCTGAAATCGTTAGAACAGTTCATTAGATAGAAGTGGGCGTCTACACGTTTCTATACGTATCATAAATTACGTCATCGGGTCGTTTATAAGTTATATCTTAATACCAGGTTTCAGTTCAGTCAAATTGCAGAATATTAATGCGAATGACTTTTAAATGTGTAGGAACAAATGAAGACTAATACGTAAACAATCAGCTTGTGCCCATTTACTCATGGTGCTTGTTATGCGAATTAATAAGCGCAATTTGCTCAAAAATTATTCGAATTCACGTTAAGTATGTCTCAAGTAGCGTACATGTACGTCTCTCTAATATTAAAAACATTCTTACAGTATCAAGTGATTTAGTGTTATAAGTATATTACACTGTACACGAACGGCAATTTCTATATTCCAAAAGTAAACCTCTCCATAAACCAACATAACCTCAAATACGCCGCAACGAAACATTGGAAATCTCTGCCTCACTATTTGAAGACAAAAAAAGTAAAAGAGCCGACTTTAAACTGCATTTGAAACAACCCCTTTTTTCAAATTGATTTGTGTATTGTTTCTGTTCTCACTTTATTTTCTTTGTGTCAAATAAATTCTTAATGACTTCCAAGCTGTCAGTCTGACACAACTCACCGCATAATCACATTGAGTTCCTCTTTGGGGCTCGACTACTTTCTAAGAACAATTTTATTTTGTGAACCTATCCAGAAATCTGTTTGTAATTCTCTACATTATCTATTTTGTGGCTGAGTTGTTAATTTTGATATTTTGTACATTTGTGGATAAGATTAGAGTATTTTGTAAGCTTATAATTTCTGGCACTGAAAAAGTTAAGTTACAACATACCTGGCAAGATTATCATCTTTATCGGCCTTTCTTCTTTCACTCCATGACAGTTTGTCCGACTTGGAAGTTTCCTCGACACCGCTGTCGATTGATTCATCGAAGTTACTCATAATCCCTGTGAAATGTTTCCATAAGATTGACTTAACTTCGGTAGCCGTCATTGTGTGTACCGCTGCTTCTTCCACGTCTGCTGTCACGAGAATGATAAAATAACCAACAGTTGCACAAATTATATATATATATTACAATGTATTTGCAAGGAGATCACGTGATTTGAGGTTGTGGTTTCTGTCCGGTTCATTGAGTGCATGGAAGAAACCTTATATGAAAGAATGTACATACCGGATACGTACGATACCGATATTGACCGTTACAAACAGTATTTTTAGTCTATATGATCAAATGGTATTAGGCCTAAAATGAATTGTATGGTTCCGATTACGCTCAATTTTTGAATAGGTGTGGTAGGTAGGGAGATTTTTTATTTCTTGCATTTTTTTTCATGTGTGAGTGTCTAGTTATGTTTTCCATTGTTTTCCATATTGTCTATGTGTTATTTGTTTAAATTTCTTCTCACCAGATGAACAGCCATTACAGATTGGAAGAACTGTTATTATATTGTTGTTTGAGTTGATGTCAATTTTCCGCATTCACTATTTCTCGTGAGACTTCGAACTATCGCGATTTTATTATTTTCATATATTATATTATACACACACACACACACACACACACACACAGACACACACACACACAGACACACACACAGACACACACATATATATATATATATATATATATATATATATATATATATATATATATATATATATATATATATATATATATATATATATATATATATATATATGCGAATGCGTAGTGGCACAGGACAAGTGTAGCCGTTTTATTTGGGTCATGTGTGTACTAAGGCGATAATTACTAGGCTATTGTTTTCTGTGGTTGTGTTATTTATAGTTACATAGTAGGAACTTCCTCATATGTCGGCAGTTAGATACTAATTCGTTTCTTCCATTCAGTGAGTTCAGGGTGATATATAATTAAGAACTTCTCATGCAGGCACAGGTTGCATCGCTTGGTGACACTAGAATACGGTTTACAGATTTTGATGATTCTCCATTCGACTGAATAATGAACGTTAGAGTCCTTCAAAGTCCAGATGTATTTGTTGAGTTCTGTACTGTTTCTGAGTTTGGCATTTCTTGTGTGGTTCCTATACTTTGTTTTGAACTGGTTTTCAGTGAGGCCTATGTATGCCTCTGTTAGGCATTCGCCCGATAGTGGACATTCATCTTTTTTGCGACAGTTGCGTGCATCTGGCAGTTTTTGGTTTTGCTCAGCATCGACTTTATTATGTGCAGAGGTGATGTTTTTCATGTTTGGCATACAACAGTAACTACGTTTGAGTGTGTTAGTCCTATTGCATATTTTTCAGAGTTGGTGATTATTCTGGAAGCATTCGTCGATCAGCTGCAGGAATTTGCGCCCGGGGTTGGTGGCTACGTTAGCGCTAAAGGGAGGGTTGAACCATATGAGGTTTCTGCTGCATGATCTCCTTTTGTTTGTGGGTTTTTCTGAGGTGTATTCAAGTTTATGGGTATATCCGATGTTCTAATTGAGGGCCTCCTGGTATGGGGAAATTGCCGCTTCAAATGTCTGTTTGTCGGAAGATATGTAAGATAGTCTTTTGTTGATTGCCTTTGGTATATTTCTGGTTATGACACTATTTACTCTATGCAAAATGTGGAAGGACACCTATGATAATAGTAAGAAAGTGGAATGAAAGTCTCTGCTATAAGTGAGTGGAATGACACCTAACCCTAGATTAGAAAACGGAATGACACAATTTACTATAGAAAAAAAGAGCCATCTTATTAATAAAAAAAGCCTAAAGTGCATCTAAATAAAAAGCGAAAAATGCATCATATCAAATGAAATGGGATTCTAAATGCATTAGATTAATTAGTCAATAAATTAATCGAACGGTTAATCTATTAATTAACTTTTCAATCAGTCAGCGCATATGTGTATGTGTGGGTGTGCGTGTCACGGTGTGAGTGGGTTAAGGAGGGAGTGCAAGAATAAATGAACAAACAAACAAACAAACAAACAAACAAACAGAACCAACTAACATACATACATACATACATACATACATACATACATACATACATACATACATACGGACGGACGGACGGACGAACGAACGAACGAACGAACGAATGAATGAATGTACACATTGTAATTATATATGTATATCAAATATATTTACGGTGTGCTAACATAGAAAAGTATGAATATCAGAGACCATTGAGCAATAAATATACTTATTTACTACCAACCCGGCCATCGGGCAGCCTAACATGCTTATTCACTTCTATCTGATTTACATACAACGTAAACACTCAGCTCCACTGTCTATATAGCCTGATGTGATAAGTTTTTACTGACTAATTTACTCACAAAGTAAACAACATTGAGTGGGATCACCCGAACGTCAACAACGAGGTCAACATACTTTATGAAACATGTAACCACTTGTATTTGATTGGATCAACAGTTTGGGGGGAACCTTCTAATTGAACACAAATTGTAATGTCGTAGAAAGCACGCATCGACGACATTAACATTATACTAGAATAGTTTAAATGAAGTGTTTTTTTGTAAATATTTTCTCTTGGGCAAAACGTTTATAAACTCAGATTTTGCCACTTGTAATTCAAGCAACCCATGCTGATTGATCGTAAACAACATATCCCCAGTACAGTAACCAAATACATATTATTGGTATTGTAATTTCTTTCTCATAATTTTGTATAAGGGAACCTGCAGTAATTATAACTGGGGAAGGGGCGGGAAATTAAATGCAGTCTGTCGCATAAAATGTGATCCCCCGGATGCTTTTTTCTAAAAATTAGCCCTCCCTCGATGTTTTTCTCTGAAACATGCCCCCCCCCCCTTTTCAAATATTTCAAAAATATGGGTTTTAAAAAAATCAAAATTTGAGATTTTATCTCACTGCTGCTACCACAGTACTGATTTTTATGGCATCAGTTGTTTCCCACTATTACTACCACCAGCACAGTGAATTTGTGTGCAGGCACTGCATTTCATATCGTAATTAATTCATGTTTTTGGTTCTAATTGGTTTAGTTGACGGTCAGACTTTCCGAAGACTAGGGAGGTGCTCTATCCATATTGATTAGACCTAGGTACAAACATTTCCGCTTCACGATAGTATCCCTAATAACTTACCCATATCCCCCTCCTCTCCTTGCTCCATTCCTCTTGTCACAATTTAAACAATTGATTCATTGCATTGTTGTCAGCAGCGATTTCACCGATTTGATCACATATTTATGGAACACAACGGTGGCCATGGTTAGTAATGACAGTAGTGGTTATAAGAGATGTGCTCTTCATTCATATCTCAATTCAATCATGTTATTGTGAAAATGTAATGGAAAAGACCATATTCAAAACCATTATTAAAGGTGGGTGTAAATACCACAAGATTTATTCGTCGATACCTTCATTAATATTCATCAAATAATCAAATAACATGGCAGGGACGTCAGAACACCAACGATATACAAAAATATAGAGAACTGTGACAAATGTAAAAAAGTTTTTAAAAAAGGTGATTAAATATACAAATATTACAAGCAAAACCTGCAGAATAGTTTTGTCAAATATATGTCGTTCTACATGTATAACAATTTGACTATCTCATTACACAACAGCAGCAAATTTAAACAAGTGCATTAGTCAAAACTTAGTACGTTGAAATATTGACAAAATAGTATATACAAATCTAAGTGCAGTCGTAGATGAAATTCTGAACATTGGTAAAGCATTTTTGTGTTTGATACTCATAAGAAACTAAAGGACAAAATATATGCAGATTAGTCGATGACGACTTCAAGACAAAAACGACGTCGACGACGACGACGACGACAACAACAAAATTATTGTCGATTGAAGTTTAAATAAAGTACAAAATGACAGCAGATTCGTGTAGTACTGCAACTCTGACGTCAGCGTTCACTCCAACTAGTTACAACCATTACAGAAACCTGGAAACGCTGTATTATTTTTTTCTCCTACCGCCTATTGTAAAATGTTGTAAACATGTACTGCTGGAGAAACAATTCAAGTGTTCCACTATACCCACTCATAGTCAGATCTTACACATGTTTACAGTTAACTGTTAGCTTTTTAACTTTAGAACTAATCCAGGGCAGCCTCCTGCATCGATCGAGGGATCTACTAAATTGATGATTAGTAAATAACAAGGTGCGTGACACGATGTACGCCAGGGTGGTCTCACCAACGCAACTAGCAACTGTAAGGCTTTAGATCTTGGCAAACCATGAAGGTCATTCTCAAAATGCTCGACCACTGACTACTATAGTACTAATACAGTAGAAATGATGTTGGTTTGGTATTTCACTTACGTTTTTGACACAAAGATAGACATATTTGAAATCTAGACCTAACAATAACAGAGACAAAGCAAAAGCAGCACGATCATTTGCCCAGTCACATTGCAGTGATAAACATTGCTATTCTTTCACAGTGCAGTAAAAACATGCTTCTAATGAAAACATTATACATGGACTCATGGCTTCAATTGCTTATTTTCTAACTGATAATCAACATATCAACTTGACTACTTCTACATCCCACTGTGTATGGCACCTATCTAATTATTTCTTTTGCAATATAAGTTGTAGAGTTTGCGTTAAAAAAAGAAGTCATACATGAGTGAAAAACCACGCCAACATCGTTTCAACTGTGATAAAAATTGCACGACGCCTCGCTTGCTTTCCCTCTTATAATTGAGAATGTCAGCTCAAACAAATCACGTGGTGATTGTCAAGATCATTACGAAAGATTTGCTTCGTCCCCTAAGGTTACGATATAAAGTACTGGTTGCGTTGACCCTCTAAAGTAACAGTTTGTGGTGCGAAAACTTTGCACATTGTTATCATTCTGATCGTTTATATTGATCACGATGCTGTTACACCAAACTTGTTCATCAACTTAGCGCCTAAGACCACATGATAGTCGGGTCGGCGCGCATCGATATCTTGCCTGAAAGACCGACTCGACACTTTTCACATAATACTGCAAGATTTGATTCTTCGAACTTGATTTATGGGTGGTACTGAGCATACAGATGCTGACCTCGTACGAGATGTCGGTACTTTCTTCATTACTTCGAGAGAAGCGGCTAAATCCTCATCGTCTCGGTCTTTTTGTAACCTGTATTTTTGTCTTATTTGACTCCGTTGTTTAGCTCTCTCAGCTCTGCGGACTGCTTGGAACTTTTCCAGTTCTAACCTGAGAAATAGAGAAAAATAATATACAATATTTAGATTACATTCAAATAGTATGTTTCAAATTGTGTGAATATGGCCTGACTGATAATTGTTCTGTCTCTTGTGAATATGGCCTGACTGAATATTAAACAGAGACAAAAATTTTAGTGAGCGTTCTTTCGGTAGTTTCAAAGTTTTGACTTACTTCTTTACGGTATACAGAAACTAAAAGTAACATTGTTCGATAGCACAAGCTTCCTTACGTGGGTGATACATAATGTAGCAGTGCATGTGTTGTGCACATAAAATCACTCTGTAATCAAGACAGTGTGTGGCCACTTGAGAAAACCAAGCTACATGTTTCAGAGTCGCTATCCTACTGTGTGTATGGTTAAACCAACGTCCATACAATAATTTATATCAACATGTCGCAACAAATAATTTGTATCTATCTTAGTTAGCCGAAACCACGATACCCACTGTCGTATTTCAAAGGCCAGGGGTTGAATGATGTGTTCTTGCATCATTGTTATTTTATCAGTATCTAAGGATTGCATATAGGATCATGCTTTTGTTCTGAACCAACTGGTAGTTACGCTTGGGTTTGAATCCGAATCCACTTTTGGCCTTATAGCTTATATACAGGAAAATGAACCAACGATGTTCAAGCACTACTGTCTATTCCGATACCACTCATGTCTTTTTGATTTACACAATTTTTAAAATGAACATCCCTACTAAAGTACTGCCCCAATTAGAGCTATATAGCAAAGTGATTTGTTTAGCACTGTGCATCAACTTAATATTTTCTTTAAATGGGAAGATCTGAGCTTGGCATCGGTATATTGGTTTTATATGTAGCCCTTTATAACCAAATGTGGATATGACATTGACATTAATCTACGCTGGAAGAAATTATTTGACACAACATACCTTGCATCACTGTTTCTCCTTTTAGTCTGTGTCCTTTCCCTCCATGACAAATTCTCGACACTTCCTTCTTCGGAGTTGCTGTCCGAATCATCGAAGCTGCTTATTATCTCGGTGAAATGCTTCCATAGGATTGACTTTGCTTCTGAGGGTCGCATGTTGTTTTTTGTCTGTGCAGAATGAAATGTCCGTGTTAGCTAAGAGCCTGACTTTATATCGTCAACCACACATGAAACAAAATAATTAACTTCTCTACCGAGTCCCTGACGTCACTACCACCTGGGATATAGCATGAAACCATAGAATCAATAGAGTGCATTAGTTGGAACCCTACACAGTGAATTTCAAAATACTGTGCATATTTTCTGTTTGATACAGCCACGAAGAAACTGCATATGCCACACTTCAAGTTCGCATTGTTTGCCACATTTAATCAACTGAAATAAACCATTTATTGCAATTCCATGCAGACATTCGGGCGCCAATGTTTTTCTTAGTATTAAACACCCGATGAAGGGCGCCTAAAATGTCATTTGCGGTGTATGTGTTCATTTGACGTCTGTATGGTGGCATGTGTAGTTCATTTCACTCGGACAAAATGTAGCAAGAAATTGTACTCATTCAATCCTGCTATCTTAAAATGTAGCATGTCCAGATTCTCATTGGTTTCTGAGTGATTGTATCAAACAGAAAATCTTCACGGTATTGTGAAATTCACTGTATCTTCCTGCTGGCTTGTTTACATTCGTACGGAGGCTTAATGAGGACACAGGAGTAGTTTAAGTGAAATGTTGCTGTCACTGAGGACTTTTGTTATACAGATACCATGCATACAGACTATTGCACTGTAAACAGCTATTTAATTTAATAATATACATATTGCCCGAATTGCCCGATCTTAGAATTCATTTGCATATTTTTAAACTTACTAGCCAGGGAAATAAAGAAAACAACAAAGAAAAAAAAAAAGTTTTTAGTGAAATAAAAAAAAACAATTAACACGCTGTAACGATAAAATAAACATCAGTATTTCTGTGAAAAGGCATTGCCTTTTGCTAAACATGTGTCATATATGACATATATGCAAATTTAAGCGGAACATATCAAATAATCCGTGGTGATTTTTTAACAATGGCATATAACGATCCTCGTCTTGTCCATAATCGCAAATGTTCATAACTTATTCAAGTATTCTAAAATGTGACCTTGGGCATTTTCATTATCAATGACAACTTGATGAAAGTTTGATGCAAGACTAAGAAAGAATGTTTTGGATTTTTAAAGAAAATTAAAAAAAAACTGTGTGGAAAGGAACCCACAGAGCATTCCAGAAATACTTGTCCAGCATTCGCAGGACAAGTATTCGACCAAACTACAGAGCACGGCTTGACAATTGAACTACAGATACCTCTGCATATTGTAAGACATTCAGTTTATCATGATTCCAATGGGCTGGTTAACGGACAATGTCCAGTATTTATGTGCAATGTCGTACAGACTCTTTATACTGAATTTGTTAAAGAAAAAAGCTCGACTGTCCTGTTCAGACCATATTGGTGATTGAATTGGTGAACTTACCGTGAACTTACCGTGGTTGGCTTGCAGCAGCAACTGAAATAATACATCTAGTCACTTGTCTTACATGTGCTTAAATAGCTTGAAGTTGATTTGTGAGGATTCAATATTCACACCACTTTTATATGTTCAGACACGTGACGTAGGTACATTTGCACGTTTGTTTATCACGTTGAACACCTCCTACAAGCAAACACATAGTTCAGTGCACTTGGCAAACCGTAGGTGTATTAAGTTATCGACGACCACACACGATCTCTTTAGAGGTAAGGGTATATACAATCTAGACCGGGCAGACCCAGGAGATTAAAAACGTGACCACCATTAGTTTCAGCCACCGACCCTACACACTTTTTACATTCAAGAATTTATTTTTATTTCAGTTTAAGTTTTAACATTGTTTTCATGTAAAAAGTGCAATGGGGGTGTAAATGTTCTTGCCAAAATACATTTTGTCAATCTTTTTTTTAATATCACATTCATTCACTTGTTTCACACATCATCATTTTTTTACTGAAGTATTGTGAGCAACGAATATCTTGCGTAGAAGCAATTTCTGAACAAAACTGAAATCATTTTGTTGAAATGAAATTCTGACCTACCTACCTACCTACCTACCCTACTTTCCGAAGTCATGTTATTGGACTAGAAACAAACATGATTCTTTTTTATTTATTCCCTAATAAACCGCGCAGATGGAAGGGGCTCATGGACAAGAGACGGGATTGGACACAGCGCCCATGAAAAGGACTCGTGGTACAAGGGTTTAAGCATGTGGAATGGTCATAGTGTTGGACAGATGGAGTGGATATATGAATTTATCTATGGTGTGGACTACTGTGCCTGTGGACTGAGTATAGGACTGGACATGAAGCTGGAGAGTCATGGCCCAGTTTACTTGTCCATTCAAGGGGGCGTTATAAGCCAATGATTTCCCTTGTGTACAGTTAACTCGCTAGTTGGGAGATGATTACTTTATCATTAATAAATATTACCATGATGACATATAAATTAACGATAAATTATATGTGGTATTAGGGGCAACTAATAGCGATAAATGAAAATACGGACAATTACGAACACAGTTGAAAAAAAATAAAACCCCACGTGGCTTACTTATAAACAGACTAACATAAAATTGATATTTTTCTATAGCTGTTCGTGGCATTGTTTTTCACAGATCCTGATTCATCATTGGCCTAGTGTTTCTTGAGTCTGTGTATATCATAGCCTTTCCTAATAGTTATACTTCCGTGCGCTGTCGTATACGGAAGGAATACTGAATAATCAAGGATGTGTAATCAAACACCAAACACCCCCCTCCCCCCGATCGAAAGATGGTTGCATCATTGCTCTTCCATTTAGCAAGTGGACCAAGGATAACTAATGAATCATTTTCAAAGCAAGTAAATATTTTCTTACTCCTTATTTGTATGTTTTGTTTAATAAGATTTTTGATAGCGGTATTTTCCCCAGTGATTGGACCAAAGCAATTATTATTCCATTATAGAAAAGGGGTCCAAAGAACTCCCAAGAGAACTACAGAGGGGGTATCTCTTTTGAGTATATTCAGTAAGATTTTCACATCTGTTTTAAATCATCGTCTTTCTTTTTGGGCAGAGTCACTCAACAAAATTGACGAAGTTCAAGCTGGTTTTCGTAGGGGATATTCAACCATTGATAATGTCTTTATTTTGCAATCCATGATCCAGAGAACATTGAAGAAAGGAAAGTTCTATTGTGTGTTTGTTGACTTCGCAAAGGCCTTCGATAAGGTAGGGCGACAAAGGTTGTGGTATATTTTACATAAAGGTGGGGTTAATGGTAATGAAATGAGAAAATTGGGGGAAATCAAGCCATTGCCTTACAGCGTTTTTTCAAAATATTTGATTCTATGATTTTACCAATTTTAATTTATGGTTCTGAGGTTTGGGGATTTCAGTCCTACGTATTGCTTGAGCGAGTTCAGTACCTTGCATGCAGCGTTCGAAATTAACGCCGGTCCTTCGGCCCGAGCCGAACAGATTTTCGTTCGGACCGACAGTTTTTCAGAATTACAACATATCGGTCCTTATGACCAGTTGAAATTTGGAGTAAATAAAAACATTTATTCAAAGATAGATCCAATTTCACCTACATGAATCTGATCTTGTGTTACCTATTTTACTCTCGACATCTCGTTCAAGTCTAGCAACACAGAGTTAGTTTGCTATGTGTTGTTGTTAATGTTGATACATGTATCATGTCTACATATGACGTAGCATACAGCATTTACTTTATGAAATTATGTTAGCAAACACATGATTGGCTGAATTTCTCGAATTATTTGTGTCTTGGCTAATCAGAACGTCTTAGACATTCAGACACATTTTACGCATTCAGCGCATGCGTCTATTTTACATAGTGTATGAAACTTTGTGTTGGAGACAGTTCCACGTTGTATTTATAAAGTATGTGCCGAAATTTAGAAGGCGACAATGAGCTTCCGAAGAAGAAGACGAAACAGACAATGTTTTTAAAGGCTGGTATTAAAGCTGGTAAATGTTAGCGGGTTTCCCGATCAATTTACCAGAGTTCCCATGTGTGTGGCCATGATCAAAACAAACTGACGGAAAACATATAAACTACTTTGAAAATGGCGTTTTAACTAATAAAGAAGGCAGGTACACTTCGTAAGATATCTCCAGTACGATAGGTTTTTTGGTAAAAACAGTAAAAGAAATGTGTAGTCTGATTGCTTTCAATTTGATACATATGATAATGTATGTCCTGTTATGTTGTAATCAACGTATAAACTTAGAAATGTTGCATTTTTGTTGCCATTGTTGTATCTGGAAAAAATACTGCATCATGCCAAACACGGGTACATACTGGATGACACAGGACAGTACAGTCAACACATCATGCTCCCACGTCAAAAAAACTCGCACTGTAAGACATGATTAGCCATAGTTCTCTTCATCATGGTCAGATCTCTTACACAAACAGTCAGAGGCGATACTCAATACACCACGGTAGGGTATACGGGTAGGGCTTCATGGGGGAGGGGCTTCAGTACATATTTGTAAAGACAGAAGGAAGACGAAACCGCTCCGTGTCAATGTGTGGATGGAAATTGAAATAAAGCGAATACACAGTTTTCAAGAGGGATAGTTATGCGACAAAACTTTCTGCTATGATGAATTTGTGATGAATTTGTGGTCTAAGTTTGCTAAGGGTGGGAAAGCTACATCAGCTGTTGACAGAGACGATGAATCTGACTTTGGATTATGTGATTCAGAATTAAGTGAATCGTACAGAGAGTAAGGAGAGGACTGTGAGCTCTTAGAGATTGCAGATTTATTGATTCCTTCATTCACCCATATTATCTACAATTTATGGATCTGTATTTCTATGATGGAATGAATACATTCAGTCTCAGGCCACTATAGTCTATAGGAACAGATTAATCGAGAATGAATATTCATAGTCTCTGGGTTTATAGTTACAAATGAAAATCTCTCCTCACAGAGTCAAAAATTATTTGGTTGCGAATCCAAAATTTACTGCCAAGTTTACTTCCAAGTTGTATTTTTTGACTCTGTGAGTGGAAATTTTCAATTGTAAGAACAGATTGGTGAAATAATAGTGGATAGTAAACAATTCGTTCTACTCTCTTTTACTTTAGTATATCTAAAGATATGTTGTATCATATTAAAGTTCAAAATCATTTAATCTGTAATTGGGGGGTGTAGATACAGGTCGTGAATGTGAACTGCATTGAATATGGACCAGCAGTTTTCCTTAAGGACCAGCAGTATTTGCTACATGTCGGTCCTTATGACCAGTAGTCATTTTTCCTTAAGTTCACACACTGCTTGCATGTAAAATGTTTTTAGGAGTCTCTAAATAGTGCCATTCTGGGAGAATGCGGCAGATACCCTATTTTTCTACATACTGTAAAAAGATGTATTAAGTATTGGGCCAAGTTAATTACTATGCCAAACTACAGGTACCACAGAAAATGTTATGATATGCTCCTAAATATTGAAAATTCTAATGTAAATTCTAGATGCACTTGGATGACTGAAGTTAAAAATTTATTGTTCTTGTGTAGCTTGCAAGATGCCTGGCAAGTACAGGAAATAGGTGATGTACACACTTTTGTTGATGCTTTTGATATTAGATTTAGATCATATGTATTAAGTGTATGGCGTACTGACATTTCAGTGCTAGATAAATTAGATACATATAGAAATTTTAAGTCCTTGCTTAAATCAGAAAAATACTTGACAACGGTAAGAATTGCTAGTCATAGGACAATGCTAGCACGTTTTAGATGTTTGTTTGTATATCGAGACAGGAAGAAGACAAGGTATTGATAGAGCTGACCGTATTTGTGTACTTTGCGATTGAAATGAAATAGAGGACGAATACCATTTCCTATTGAAATGTGAATTTTTTTGTAAGCCTTAGGTGAAAACACATCCCGCAATATTTTAACTGTTATCATCCGATCAATCACTTGAATTACAGAGACTAGCAGTCTTTATTTATCACGCTTTAAAAATCAGGTCAGAAGCAAATACTTTAATGGAACTGTAGCATATTTTTTGGGTTATGGAATACACGTGTAAATTGTATTTTGGGCCTATGGCCTTTGACTACAATAAAGTGACTATACACATACACAAAATCACTTATTAAATAGCAGCTAGCAGTTGATTGGCACTGTTAATGTATTTATGCATGCTTGCTTGTAAATTTATGTATGTACCCCAATATACACACACAATTGTACATCTTGAAATATCTGTATAACAGGGTTTGGGACTACTTTTGAGAGCACATGGATGGGGGCATGCAGAAAACCTTTTCCGAAATAATTTCTCTTTCCACCCCCCACCCCCACCTCCGTCCTAAATTCTGCTCATTCTTAAGGACGCCAATATGGAAATTCCGAACTGTAGACAAAAACAGGGACTCAAAACCTGAGTGACAATAACATTGTGAAAACTCTCTCCTCCTCCAACCTTTTGTAGTGGCATTCAAGTTTATGCGATTTCGGTATACCAAAAAACAAGAATGAGTGGAGAAATAATTGGGGAAAAATAATCGAGAAATACTAAACTCATGCGAGTAAAATTTAAAGGATAAAAAGGTTTTTCGAATCATCCAAGCGGTGGGAGGGGGAGGGTGACCAGTGAGCAGAGGCCCCAAGGTCAATTGCCCTAGAACAGAATCATGATCATCGCTGCATTGGTATCTTTGCATTGATGAACGAACACCATGATGGCCACTTGTGAAGAGACTGAACGAAAGTGACGTCATGTCAGTGACATTGTCCTGGTCTTCCACTCACTTTGTCATGATATGACACTTGCAATTTAGGGACCATCTATCCTGTAGAGTACATAAATATCTTTAGAAAGAATTCATCTCCCTTAGTTGGTTTTCTTTCATTGACACATATTTCTCTACAACTCCCCTTGTTACACCACAATAAACTGTTTCAGTCAAGCTCTGTAGGTACTCCACATCTTCCATGGCTTCTATCGATAACAAGCTCGGTAAAAATAGCCAGTGACCTATAGATCTAATGGCAACAGAAATATATAATTCTCTTTTACCTGTAACGCTTCGCCAATCACTAAATTGTCAAATGTAATATTCTTTAAGAAAATATATCAAATATTCAGAAAACTGATTTGATTCAGTAGATCAAGAGTGTGTGTATATCATAGCCTTTCCTTATATTTATACTTCCGTGCACTGTCGTATACGGAAGGAATACTGAATAATCAAGGATGTGTCACCAAACACCAAACACCCCCCCCCCCGATCGAAAGATGATTGCACCATTACTCTTCCATTTAGCAAGTGAACCAAGGATAACTGATGAATCATAGGCGGTAGGCCACATCTTAGACCACTGGTGGTCTTAATCCACGTGGGGCAACCCAGTTGTCCTCAATCTTTTGCCCTGCTCCAGACACGGTTCTTTATCTCCCAGTCTGTTGCACCTTGTCATTTTACCCCATCCCACCCCCACCCCCCTTCCAACCCCACTCTAGATCTGCAGCGTTCCTGTGCAACCCCTTTCGCTACACTAACAGAGCCTTTATCAACATAAGGCCTACAAAAATATATTGTGTGGCGCGATTACTCTCAATTTTAGAATAGGTGGGGTAGGTAGCTTTTTTATTCTATTTTTTATTCGTTTTGTTTTCCATTGTTTTCCATATAATCTCTGTGTTTTTGATTTCTTTCCATTAGATGTACATCCATTACAGATTCGAAGAACAGTTTTATATTGTCTTTTAAAATTGATGTCGGTTTCCACATTCAATAAAGAGGAGGGAAGGTTGTTTTACTTTTGCCAAACACATCACATCTAACGCCAATATGGCACTCTATTTTGACATAGTAAAACCAATTTTAGATATTTTTAAAACAACAAACAACAATAACAAAAGAACAAAACTTTCACCTGAATGAAAGTAAATTATATAACACAAAACTCCAAACGCACAACACAATAAAACACAAGAACAGTTTGATCCAAACATCGATATTCTCGCTTCTTTTAGAAGAATTGCGATCAAACAAGGGAACGAGCACAATTTACAGGGGACTTGGCGAAAAGGAGGCATAAACGAAATGTAGGATGCAAGCTTAAGAGAGGAGGCTTAAAGATTCTGATGATAAAAATTCTGGTGATCTCCAAGTATATGTTAGAGTTAAATCAAGTATAGGTTAGAGTTCAATATGAGAATTCTCCTTCCAAGCCCACATCTTCAAGTATTGTAAAATCACTTATTAAATAGCAGCTAGCAGTTGATTGGCACTGTTAATGTATTTATGCATGCTTGCTTGCAAATTTATGTATGTACCCCAATATACACACACAATTGTACATCTTGAAATATCTGTATAACAGGGTTTGGGACTACTTTTGAGAGCACAGGGATGGGGCATGCAGAAAACCTTTTCCGAAATAATTTCTCTTTCCACCCCCCACCCCCACCTCCGTCCTAAATTCTGCTCATTCTTAAGGACGCCAATATGGAAATTCCGAACTGTAGACAAAAACAGGGACTCAAAACCTGAGTGACAATAACATTGTGAAAACTCTCTCCTCCAACATTCAATTTTATGCGATTTTGAAATACCAAAAAACAAGAATGAGTGGCGAAATAACTGGGGAAAAATAATAGATAGATACTATTGTACGGTACATGTGGTCATGCGAGTAAACTTAAAAGATAGAAAGGCTTTTCGAATCATCCGAGCGGTGGGAGGGGGATGAGTGACCAGTGAGCAGAGGCCCCAAGGTCAATTGCCCTTGAACAGAATCATGATCATCGCTGCATTGGCATCTTTGCATTGATGAACGAACACCATGATGGCCACTTGTGAAGAGACTGAACGAAAGTGACGTCATGTCATTTACACATAATTATCTTAATTACCTCCACTTAGTTCAAGAGAATTAATGCGAAATGCTTGTGATTTTACAAATGGGAACAGTATTATTTACAACGTTTGAACCCTTATTCATCACAACCTTAGCTGCGCTTTCTATGATACATTTTACACTTCACAATTAACGTCACATCATTGTCCAGGCCTTCCACTCACTTTGTCATTATTTGATACATGTAATTTAGGGACCATCTATCATGTAGAGTACATAAATATCTTTAGAAAGAATTCATCTCCCCTGGTTGGTTTTCTTTCATTGACACATATTTCTCTACAACTCCCCTTGTTACACCACAATAAACTGTTCAGTCAAGCTCTGAAAGTACTCCACATCTTCCATGGCTTCTATCGATAACAAGCCCTAATTAATGCAGATGGCAAGTCTATTACTCGGTAAAAATACCCAGTGACCTATAGATTTAATGACAACAGAAATATATAATTCTGTTTTACCTGTAACGCTTTGCCAATCACTAAATTGTCAAAATGTAATATTCTTTAAGAAAATATATCAAATATTCAGAAAACTGATTTGATTCAGTAAATCAAGATATGCAAAGTCACAGCAACCGAGACTAATAATAATAATAATAATAATAATAATAATAATAATAATAATAATAATAATAATAATAATAACTTTATTTCCTACGAAAAACAAACAAAACAAAATAACAACAGCAACGACAGTGACAATTTCTTCCACTTCAATTGGACGTGTGACGACAATTGTAGGAAATGTACTATGTAGCTAGAAACAGTCATGCATAGACTAATCGAGTCTAGCTACTCGAAATATACTTAATCTAAAGAGTACCATTTACACATATTTGCTGTTCTCATAACTTCGGAGGAAAAACAACTACAACAACAAGGAATGGTGCAAAGGAAAACTTGTATAAATTACAATACAAAGGACTCGTCAAGAAGAAATTGTTTAAACTTCTTTTTAAAAAGACTTTTGGAAGAAATACTACGAATATCGTGTGGTAAACTATTCCAGATTTTGGCGCCGACAAACTTAATTGTAAATAATAATCTTTTAACATTTTTAGAGAAATACATGTATCACATTTTGATCGATCACCAGTATGGTTTTAGAAAAAACTAGCGTTGTAAACTCTCCTTAATCAGTCTAACTCAATCGTTACTGGAGGAGCTGGACAAAGAAAACTCAACACTTGGTATATTTATTGATTTCTCTAAGGCATTCGACACATACTACTTTCAAAATTAGAACCCTATGGAATTAGAGGAATAGCCTTAAGTTGGTTTAGAAGTTATTTACAGTCAAGGAGTCAGTTTGTTGGTATCAAAAACACTGTTTCGCAAACACTGGACATTAAATGTGGTGTTCCACAAGGTTCTATACTAGGACCAGTTTTATCATGCACGCGCGGAAATCTCTACTCTTTGATAAAACCAAACCATGGGTAAAAAAGAATAGCAATGGATCATTTGACGTCACAATGGGAAGCAACGACGGGGCCGAAATATGCGAACTGGTCGGAATATTCATGCTACACAAATTAGCCAAAAAATACGGTAAAGAAAACATAGGTCTATATAGGGACGACGGACTAGCCGCCTTCAAGAACATCACCGGAAGTAAATCAGAAAGTATCAGAAAAGACATAACTAAAACCTTCAAAGCCATGGGGTTAAAAATAACCATACTCACCAATCTGAAAACCGTCAACTTTCTAGACATAACGCTCAACCTCAACAACGGTAAATATTACCCTTACAGGAAACCCAACGACAACCCCATGTACATACACACGCAGTCTAACCACCCACCCAGCATCATCAAGAACATATCGTCAGCCATCGGCCGTAGAATTTCCGACATATCATCCGACGAACACATCTTCAACCAGGCAGCCCCACTGTACCAAAATGCACTAAAAACCAGCGGCCACAAAGAGAACATCACGTACACCAGCACCCCGACGCAGAAAAACAAGAACAACAGAAATAGAAACACCATCTGGTTTAACCCACCATACAGCAAAAATGTAGCCACCAATGTAGGCAAACGATTCCTCAACCTAATCACAAAACATTTCCCAACAGACTCTAAGTTACACAAAATATTCAACAGAAACAATGTCAAAGTCAGTTATAGCTGCATGCCAAACATGGCTACCATAATCAAAGCGCATAACGCCACCATCTCCAACAGCGAAACTAAACCCACTCAAAAACCCTGTAATTGCAGACAGAAAGACACCTGCCCTCTGAACGGCGAATGCCAAACGGAAAACATCGTATACCAAGCCACCGTCCACGGAAAACAAACAAAAGTATATATCGGTCTAACAGAGAACAACTTCAAACAGAGATACGCCAACCACAAACAGTCATTCAAACATGAAAAACACGAAAACAGCACAGAACTATCAAAACACATTTGGAAACTGAAAAGAAACAATGAGCCTTTTTCCGTATCCTGGTCCATCAACAAGAAAGCCCAAGCATACACCAATAAAACAAAACGATGCAACCTGTGTTTAACCGAAAAACTAACTATTATTAAAGCAGACAAAAGCTCCACACTAAACAAAAGAACTGAGTTGATATCCAAATGCCGACACGAGAATAAGTTTTATTTGTCCAACTTCAATAGAGCATCTATCACCTAAACTATTAAACCCGTTAACTAACGGAACATCAAAGCCCAACATGGAACAATCCGCCAACACTTACTTGTCCGCACCCAATAACCCACACAATAACAACCAACACCTCCACACATACAACACCTACCCACCAACACAGACAATAGTGATGGTATTTCTATTGTCTACACTCTATATATACAGCACACCCAGAGAGTAGGCCTCAGAGTGTCTGATGATCGCAATATGCGTGAAACTCCGAGTTACACCCAAGAAAGAGTTCCAGTACTACCAAAACTATATATATATATATATATATATATATATATATATATATATATATATATATATATATATATATATATATATATATATATATATATATATATATATATATATATATATATCAAGAACAAAACTGGTCCTAGTATAGAACCTTGTGGAACACCACATTTAATGTCCAGTGTTTGCGAAACAGTGTTTTTGATACCAACAAACTGACTCCTTGACTGTAAATAACTTCTAAACCAACTTAAGGCTATTCCTCTAATTCCATAGGGTTCTAATTTTGAAAGTAGTATGTGTCGAATGCCTTAGAGAAATCAATAAATATACCAAGTGTTGAGTTTTCTTTGTCCAGCTCCTCCAGTAACGATTGAGTTAGACTGATTAAGGAGAGTTTACAACGCTAGTTTTTTCTAAAACCATACTGGTGATCGATCAAAATGTGATACATGTATTTCTCTAAAAATGTTAAAAGATTATTATTTACAATTCGTTCAAATACTTTACTAATAACGGGCAAAATGGATATGGGTCTGTAATTTCCAGGGTCTTCAGTGCTGCCCTGTAAATTGGGAGAACTTTTGCAACTTTAAGATGGTCCGGGAACTGTCCACACAAAAATGATAAATTGATAATGTATGAGAGCGGGGTTGAAATTTCAGATTTACTTTCTTTAAGTAATCTAGCAGAAATATTGTCCCACCCTGTAGCTTTTCGTACATCCAACCTTAAATAAATAACTGTTTCAACATCCCAGTTTATAACTGGCTTTAAAAAGAATGAATGGGGGACTCTCTCACCGAGAAAATCAGTAAAATTCAAGTCAGTATCAACTTCTATTTTCCTTGCTAAGTTAACACCCACATTTACAAAAAACTCATTTAGATCTTCAATGATATCAATTTGTTCGTTGTGAACAATTTCATGACCATCTTTTTCAACTTTTACTCGACTGGGAATGGTGAATTCTTTCTCTTTAATAAGAGCTGTTCGTATGATGTTTCTTTTGTTTCAGCAAAATCCATGTTTTTTCTTGGTACATTCCTGGTGTTGCATTGATAAGAAGTGTACTACGTTTGAAGACATACCTCTATCTGAATTTGATCTGAGAGATTTGATGTTGACGCATTCTAACTAACATTGAAACAGCGATAATGCTTTCAAATTTGATAACAAAAGGGAGACAAATCGATGAACGTGATCAAGAGAATTGTCAGAATATAAGTGTTTTTTGACCTTTAAGCTTATTTGTAAATATCATGGAGAGGCCAGGAATTTAGATGTCCAGATAATAAAAAGTACTTTCATAAACTTTGGAATTTTTTTTGAAGTCATTTCATGATTTTTACATTACCTACACTATGTGAGACTTTTCAAGCTTGTGTCTCATTTTGAGATGTTTTGCTGTGGGCCACATTGACTCATGGGAGTCAACCGATATGAATACTCAATAGGTGAACAATGAATATTCATGACTCCTAAGAGATTATTACCTTAAGTGAAAACACTAAAACCAAAAGTTTATGAAAAGGCCTTCATTTCCTGATGATGAATTTTCCATTAAACTTCTCCAAGCACTTACATATTGTAACTACATATAAATCATTACTTCAGAAAATGCCATATGTTTTTAGATAAATATCTCACAGTATGTGTGTAGGGTATATAATTACCAAGCATTTGTCCAAGAAATAGTATTTTAATCTTTATTCATTAAATAAATATCTCAATCTATTTGTGAAGTTATACATAAATAAATTAATGCTCCAGGCCAGGAAAGAGCATTCCAATCTTCAGACATTAATAAACATCTGAGATCATTTGTGTAGTTTACAGAAACTTTACAAGAATAATTTAGCCTTTACAGTATCACAAGCTGAGTTTATGAATCTTTTAACTCAAATGAAAAAAAAGTACATAAAGCCTTGAACTATTGTAGTATGGTATTATTGTTAATGTACGTCTTTCGTGACATCAAAAGTGTCCCCAGGCATTGTTAGAACAGTTCAGTGCAGAGTATGGATTTCGTCAGTAATTTTTCATACGTATAATTATAGGTTTGAGTTTAGCCAGTTGCAAGTTATGATTAAGTATACATCAGTAAGTAGGATACTGCAAGTAACTTTTAAATATGCAGCAACCATTACCCCCCAGAAAAACTATACTCAACTTGTGCCCCTTTAAATAGATACTTCAAAGTATTTGTCTTATTTATATTACAAATAAGGTATTACACAAGGAAAGAGCAGTTGCATTTGTATAAGTCTTTAAATAAATATCTCACAAGCATTTGAAGAGTTGTACTTAAAGTGGTCATATGGATGAGGATTGGGTACTTATTTTTTATTTTTTATTTATAATACAATGTTATCATGGCTTCCTGTTTGAAAATTCAATGGGAAACAACATAGACCAAGTCTGTGTTTTGAACTCAATACACTGCAAAAAAGCTTTTAAAAATATGCCAAAAGTTTGTTATTGTACGTATGATAACAAACATTTTACACATTTATTAATCTTAATTTATTGAGCTATAAACACAGACTTGGTCTATTTTGTATCACATCGATTTTTTTTCAGGTAGGAAGCCATGAAAAAATTGTTTTATAAATTCAAAATTCAAAATAAATACCCAATCCTTATCCATATGGCCACTTTACACAATACTTGATGAAAAAGTATCCAAATTTATACATGTTTTAAATAAATATGTCAAAACATTTGTGTAGTGTCATACTATATAAATCATTATTCCAAGAAAGACCATTTGGATGGTACTCATGTTACATGATAACACATTTCATTTTCTTTGATGACTTAACAATTTTTTCTGTGCTACTTGATTCATTTGATGCCGAATTCTCTGAAATAATGGATCCAGATCTTTGTGTTTTTCGTTCACTTTCAAGTAATTCAGCTAAATCTACATCATCTCGTCTTCTTGATATGCCATATTTCTCTCGGATTTTATTCCGTTGTTTGGCTCTCTCTGCTCTACGTGCTGTTTGTTTCAAGACGACTTGTAACCTAGATAAAATGAAAGGTCACATTGAATTTTTTTTCTAAAAATGTAAGCGTTACAAAATACAAGTGAAAGGAATGCATTTAATTAATTTCTGTATTTTATGTAAGCAGAGAAAACTTATAATTATATCCTTATATATTTATAATTACCATTATTACATGCATAGACTACATCATGGTTTTGCACATAGGTGACTATTTTTGATACGGACTTATAATCCTTGTATGGGTACCTACTGAATACAAATAAATCAAAGCTATATTCATAAACTAAAATATAACATGATACCTATAATAGTAATGTTAAGCTTTATATAGCGCTTCCAAAATTGTGTTCAAAGTGTTGTTATTACCCTGGCACAATTCTATAGTAACACAATGCAATTTGTTTGTTTGCTTACTTGTTTTTTTGTATTTGTAAACAAAACTAACTGAGCCTGAGCTCCCTGTGGTTTAAAGCCCGCCAACCCTAAACCCTTTTTGTATTCAAAATGGTAAAAATGACAGGAATTAATTCTATTGCCATGAACATTTCAACATTCTTTTTCAGTCAAACAAGGTAAAATGTCTTTTAAAGACTGTAAGTTGAATTTAAACAATAGAGTCTGCATATTGAGTTCATGTACTTCACATATAATTGTTGGCAATTCATTAATTTACATATACCTCATCAAACTATCCATCGATGTATAGTGATCAATGATATATTGTCTTGGGGTCAAAGCAATTTCTCTCAAATTTTAAAAAAAATATAATCTGGAATCTACACAATTTTTAGAGGAAAGTTAATGTTACAAACGTTTCCTGGGAATTTCTCCTCGTTGCCAACTTTCGTGCCCTCCAACTTGTGGATTCTTTGCTTTCTTCGTCATCTGCAGTGCCCTCGGTTGATGTATTTTCAACACTCTTTAATATCATTGAAGAATGTTTCAGGAGTTTTAGTGGTCCAGTATTCATATCTACCCTTTTTACCTGGAATTTTAAAAAAATGGAAAAACAAGTCGACACTGAGTTTAGTGTCACATATTTACTCCAGTTCAAATGAACTATGTGTTTCAAGAGAGAGAGAGGGAGAGATACCTATGTAATACCTCAGACCAGTATAGGAATGATATACATGTAGTAATAGTATTAGGGAACATTTTCTGATCAATTTTTCATGCACGAATTCTCAACATGACTTTAAAGTGGTGAAGGGGAAGTTAAATAACAGATCATGTGCTACGTTTTAACAAAAAGAATGTGTCGTCGATGAACTCCGTCTCTTCTGTACAAGAAAACGCCTTAAAACACACTGAAACAGTGAAGCCATGCAACAACTCACCGTTTCAAACGGACCGCCCTTTTGTCATTCAGCAGCCTTCAACTTCCGGGGTTCTTTAAATTGTCATGCGCAATAGAGACTTTGATGTTGCTAACGAATGTAATCATTGGTCAAAGACGAAACCGTTCTAATGTTAGACAACAGCGTCATAATTATAACAGATATCCTAAATGTGCGATGTTGTTTCACTCTGTTCCTCAATGAAGTCTTAAACAGTTTGAAATAATGAAAAGCAGTTTCGGTACAAAACTGGAACATAATTTTCACATGTACCCCGTTAATATATTACCACGAATCCTTACCATCAACCAATCAGAATACGTGTTACAAAGCGCTAACTAGGTCCCTAAACGAAGTTGTTGCGTACAACATGGCTGCCCCCATTTCCAGTTACGACAAAGTCTTCATTCCCATTTAAAACTCAAATACATTTCAAAAGGTCGAAACTTGACAGTGTCAGAGATCAGGAACCAACTGTGAACGGTCACGTTAACAACTTCGAGTATTTTAGGAACAAAATTTGGCCCAGAAGTAGTTTTGATATTTTGTATTTACAGAACGATGTCGGTGTCTTTATCCAAACGAGATTTGGAAGAGCTGAGACCATGGGTAGACAAGACAGTGAAACGAGTTCTTGGTTTTTCAGAGCCAACAGTCGTAACAGCAGCATTAAACTGTGTTTCCAAAGGGATGGATCAAAGTAAAACCATTGGTAAGCATTAACATTTGTCAAGTTAAGTCCTGGACTCGTACGATAGACATGTATTTATAAGTTATAACGCCATTATTCACAAAGTTCTAACCAATAACACAGTCTCTTATAAAGTGGTTTAGAGACCACGTTTACATCCACACTAATATGATACTGAACCTTTATTGGTCTCCCTGCAATGTACAGTAGTCCTGCTTGCAGATTGAGTGTGTCAGGATTGTATTCTGACAGTATCACTCTCCTTGCTCCTGCTTGCAGACAGACTGGAGTAAGTTCGGACTTGATTCTGACAATGGCATTTGTTTAGGGACATTGGCAGAAGTTAGTGCTGTACTCCATTTGCAAGCAATACTGTACTGTTGATTAGTGTATCACCTATTGGGATTTCTTAGTTCTTGTGGAGCAAATTACAAGGAGCACAACACCCTCTTTGAATTTTTGGCCGTGTTGACCCAGAATACTGGAGAAAATGGTGCCATAGTGATACTGAAAGCAGCCCCCTTCCATAACCAGCCACACCACGAATTAATAATGTGGCCCCCGCGATAAACTGGGATCTTAATCAGACATCATAATTGTAGCACACAACCACTCACTAGATGGGTAAAAGTTAAACATAAACAAATCTGGTAGTATGCACCAAAAATTTCATTATTGTTTTGTTTAACAACAACAACAACAACAACAACAACAACAACAACAACAACAAATAAATCCCGCTAGCTGGGCATTTGCAACAGGTCCTTCAATAAACAGTTGGTGACGAAGTACTATCAAACATCGATAAGTGAATGTTTGTGTTTGTGTTCGCCGGCAAACTTACAAGTACATGTACTTGTACAGTAAGTGAGTGAGTGAGTGAGTGAGTGAGTGAATATTGATTAGCAAGGTACATTTACTGTCACAGGATTGGACATTCGCACCCAGAAGTGCAAAGTACCACATTCAGCCATGAATGGAAGTGTCAAAACCTCCTCTTTTTTGTGGGGGCTGCTTTCTCCAATGCTTTGTGGGGCTGCATTTGAAGTGGGGCCACTTTCTCCTGATACTGTTGACCCACAGCAGGTATAAGTATAATGTGTTCTGAGTCCACTTCTAATTTCTGAACACCCACTTATTAAAAAGGAAAATCAAATGTCCTGCCACTTTCAGAAACATCTTATACTATAACTTATCATACATATGCATATGTCCACAATACTATCTGAAACAGCAGTGAGTAGATACTGGTAAAACATGATGTACATTAAAAAGTGGCCATATGGATGAGGAGTTGGAATTTATTTTGGATTTTTAATTTGTAGAACAATGTTATCATGGCTTCCAACTTGAAAAATCAATGTGAAGCACCATAGACAAAGTACTTGTATATGTGTGTGAGTTAATAAATTGCAAAAGATTAATAAATGCATAAAATGTTTGTTATTGTACGTAAAATAACAAACTGTTTACACTTATTTTTGCTGTTTTCAATGTATTGAGTTACAAACACAGACTTGGTCTATGTTGTTTCACATTGATTTTTCAAGTTTTCAAGTACATGTAGGAAGCAATGATATCATTGTTCTATAAATTAAAAATCCAAAATAAATTCCAAATCCTCATCCATATGGCTACTTTAAGTTGGTAATAAGAAATGTGCATTTTTTTTACTTTTGAATTATTAAGTTGCTATATGTATTTGCGAGCGAAATTTTGTGTAAGTCAATGTGATTAAGCATTTGTTTCTTACATTTTCTCTTTCAGAAAATCTCAAGCCATTCCTTGATGAATCAGCCTCCAACTTTGTAGAGCAACTGTACAATGCTGTAAGAGAAGTCAAAGCCCGAAGTAAGCATAGGAAAAGAGCCTTCAAGGTAGGTTTTTCAAACCGTGTCAAAAAAAAAGGTCCCTCTGTCTGATGAAAAATCAGGCGTAATCCTTCCAAGAGCTACATGTAAATCCGTACTCTACTGAAAGTAGTACTGTAGGAGTTAGAGATGGTTTAGTATTTGATGTCCACTGTCCAAGTTTATGTAAAGCTGATGTTTCAGGAATAACCCTTAATTCTGAGCTAAATTCCTCACACCCTAATAAAGAAACCAGGAAAGCTGAAACAGAATTGTATCTAATAACAATTAATGTATACAAATTAAACCACCCCTGTATTCAAATCATTTGAGAATCGTCCCTCTTTCGGATGTAAAATATGCTAATGATATGTAAATTATTATGTAAATTAAGCCAACCCTCTATTATTCAAATCATTTGAGAACCCTGAAAGATTTGGTTTAGTCAATGGAAATACTACAAATGTAAAATATATTTTTCGCCATCTAATGGCCAAATCATTGATTCTTGCAATGTAATCATTGTATATTTTTCCATCAACAGCGCCATATATGGCAGCCATTAAAATTTAAGAAATTCTAACACTTTTTAAAGACAATCATTAATGAAAAAGACACCAAAGTTTAAAAAGGACTGAACACAAAGTTTCACATATATTGACAGTAGTATTTATACATGGAATAAGTTGCATTAGAAATATTAATTTATTCTCTATATCCAACTCATCAGGACATTGCTTTCACCCATCTAGGTAATCTATTACATGCCACATTGTGACTGTAATTTTTATTTTATTTTTCATTATCTTTTTATCTTTGCTTGTCAAAGGGACAGCACTGAAATATTAATAATAAACACTTTGCAACTGTACATATAAAGAACTAGTCTGTAAGGTATGCCGTGATTGGGGCACCCTCAGTATGCCGTGATGGGGCACCCTCAGTATGCCATGACGGGCCGTCGTCAGTATGCAGTGATGGGGCACCCTCAGTATGCCGTGATGGGGCACCCTCAGTATGCCATGACGGGTTGCCCTCAGTATGCTGTGCTTAAGCGCTCTTGGTATGCCATAATGGGGCACCCTTACAGTGTTGCAGTGAGAGAGGGTTTTTGGGTCATTTGACACACATTTTTTGGACCTGACTAACAATTTTGGAAGTGATGGGTCATCGATGGCCCACACTAAAATTGTATGCAAATATATTTAGCAACATGACCATGCCTATACTATAGCAACAGCCAAATGATTGTGTATACTGCATAGATAACAACAGGGTTAGTTAGGCAACTGCATAATCATTGAGCAAATATCTAGCATGGATCAGCATGTGGGTAAATATTTTAAAAAACTGTACAGTTGTGCTACAACTCCATTGGCGCTTTTTTTATAATGTCCCCAAAAAATTTATTATGACCCAGAAAAATGAAATATCTATGTCCCACTCTTTCAAAAGGCTGGCTGCAACACTGCCCTCAGTATGCTACGATGGAGCACCCTCGGTATGCCATGATGGGCACCCTCGGTATGCTGTGATAGAGCACCCTTGATATGCCATGATGGGGCACCCTCGGTATGCTGTGATGGGGCACCCTCGGTATGCTGTGATGGGGTGCCCTCGGTATGCTGTGACAGGGCGCCCTCGGTATGCCATGAAGGGGTGCCCTCACATAATAAAGCAGCCTGGCTGGTGGGGATGGACCAACACGACATACTGTATACCTAGATTTTTTTCACTACTAGATAATTTTATGATATTACAGTTTTCAGCTAATTCTTAAATTTTCAGTAGTAACCAGACTGGTAAACTGTGTTTATGTATGAATCAAAATATGTTTTCGCTGCTACATATTTTAAAATTTTGGTTTCCTAGCAAAATTAGGAATTTAAGTCTAATAAGTAACCTTCTGCAATTGAAATAACTTGAACAAATACTTTTTAGTGATTTAACAATTTAAATTGACTCATTCATACAAATGAGACCTTTTAAATTGTCCTGATATTGGTTATTTCCAGAATAGAGGAGGAAATCAGAGGTAATTAATATTAGGAATAAAGCATAATACTTTAATAGACATAATCAACAGGAAGAAAAATGTATACGCATTGTACCTTACAGTGTTAAAATAGAACTAGAAAATCAACGTATTCTCACATGCACCTGTAGTCACATGTATGCTGTGTGTGTAGCAGAAACCCTGGTGTACATCCGCAAGCCTTTAAAACAATATTTACATAGTGTGTAAGTGGCAACATATAATCTATATCTAGTAGCGAGAATAAGAAATGTTTGTCTCAAGGACATGTTCCTCATTATGTTTCTGATGAATACAAACATTTGAGGTTGCAGAATTTTAAACTTTAGTTTATTACCTCATTGAAACCATACAGCAAGAAGATGAAGTTAAAGTTGTGAAGAAATCTAAGCTGCCAATGGATGTTGGCGAAGAGGACTCCAATATACCTGTGTTTGGACCTGACCCACAATTTTGGAAGTGATGGGTCATAGATGACCCACACTAAAATTGTATGCAAATATGTTTAGCAACATGACCATGCCTATACTATAGCAACAGCCAAATGATTGTGTATACTGCATAGATAACAACAGGGTTGGATAGGCAACTGCATAATCATTGAGCAAATATCTAGCATGGATCAGCATGTGGGTAAATATTTTAAAAAACTGTACAGTTGTGCTACAACTCCATTGGCGCTTTTTTTATAATGTCCCCAAAAAATGTATGGTGACCCAGAAAAATGAAAGTCTCAGGACACTATGTCCCACTCTTTCAAAAGGCTGGCTGCAACACTGCCCTCAGTATGCTACGATGGAGCACCCTCGGTATGCCATGATGGGGCACCCTCGGTATGCTGTAAAGGGACACCCTCGGTATGCCATGATGGGGCACCCTCGGTATGCTGTGATAGAGCACCCTTGATATGCCATGATGGGGCACCCTCGGTATGCTGTGGTGGGGCACCCTCGGTATGCCGTGACAGGGCGCCCTCGGTATGCCGTGACGGGGCGCCCTCAGTATGCCATGAAGGGGTGCCCTCACATAATAAAGCAGCCTGGCCGGTGGGGATGGAGCAACACGACATACTGTATACCTAGATTTTTTTCACTACTAGATAATTTTATGATATTACAGTTTTCAGCTAATTCTTAAATTTTCACTAATAACCAGACTGGTAAACTGTGTTAATGTATGAATCAAAATATGTTTTCGCTGCTACATATTTTTAAAAAATTTTGTTTTCTAGCAAAATTAGCAATTTAAGTCTAATAAGTAACCTTCTGCAATTGAAATAACATGAACAAATACTTTTAAGTGATTTAACAATTTAAATTGACTCTTTCATACAAGAGAGACCTTTTAAATTGCCCTGATATTGGTTATTTCCAGAATAGAGGAGGAAATCAGAGGTAATTAATATCAGGAATAAAGCATAATACTTTAATAGACATAATCAACAGGAAGAAAAATGTATACGCATTGTACCTTACAGTGTTAAAATAGAACTAGAAAGACAACGTATTCTCACGTGCACCTGTAGTCACATGTGTGCTGTGTGTGTAGCAGAAACCCTTGTGTACATCCGCAAGCCTTTAAAACAATATTTACATAGTGTGTAAGTGGCAACATATAATCTATATCTAGTAGCGAGAATAAGAAATGTTTGTCCCAAGGACATGTTCCTCATTATGTTTCTGATGAATAGAAACATTTGAGGTTGCAGGATTTTAAACTTTAGTTTATTACCTCGTTGAAACCGTACAGCAAGAAGATGAAGTTAAAGTTGTGAAGAAATCAAAGCTGCCAATGGATGTTGGCGAAGAGGACTCCAATATACCTGTGTTTGGACCTGACCCACAATTTTGGAACTGATGGGTCATAGATGACCCACACTAAAATTGTATGCAAATATGTTTAGCAACATGACCATGCCTATACTATAGCAACAGCCAAATGATTGTGTATACTGCATAGATAACAACAGGGTTAGATAGGCAACTGCATAATCATTGAGCAAATATCTAGCATGGATCAGCATGTGGGTAAATATTTTTAAAAACTGTACAGTTGTGCTACAACACCATTGGCGCTTTTTTTATAATGTCCCCCAAGAATTTATGACGACCCAGAAAAATGAAATCTGTATGTCCCACTCTTTCAAAAGGCTGGCTGCAACACTGCCCTCAGTATGCTACGATGGAGCGCCCTCGGTATGCTGTAAAGGGACACCCTCGGTATGCCATGATGGGGCACCCTCGGTATGCTGTGATAGAGCACCCTTGATATGCCATGATGGGGCACCCTCGGTATGCTGTGGTGGGGCACCCTCGGTATGCTGTGATTGGGCACCCTCGGTATGCCTTGATGGGGTGCCCTCGGTATGCCATGATGGTGCGCCCTCGGTATGCCATGAAAGGGTTCCCAAACATAATAAAGCAGCCTGGCTGGTGGAGATGGAGCAACACGACATACTGTATACCTAGATTTTTTTCACTACTAGATAATTTTATGATATTACAGTTTTCAGCTAATTCTTAAATTTTCACTAATAACCAGACTGGTAAACTGTGTTAATGTATGAATCAAAATATGTTTTCGCTGCTACATATTTTTAAAAAATTTTGTTTTCTAGCAAAATTAGCAATTTAAGTCTAATAAGTAACCTTCTGCAATTGAAATAACATGAACAAATACTTTTAAGTGATTTAACAATTTAAATTGACTCTTTCATACAAGAGAGACCTTTTAAATTGCCCTGATATTGGTTATTTCCAGAATAGAGGAGGAAATCAGAGGTAATTAATATCAGGAATAAAGCATAATACTTTAATAGACATAATCAACAGGAAGAAAAATGTATATGCATTGTACCTTACAGTGTTAAAATAGAACTAGAAAATCAACGTATTCTCACGTGCACCTGTAGTCACGTGTGTGCTGTGTGTGTAGCAGAAACCCTGGTGTACATCCGCAAGCCTTTAAAACAATATTTACATAGTGTATAAGTGGCAACATATAATCTATATATCTAGTACAGTAGTAGCGAGAATAAGAAATGTTTGTCTCAAGGACATGTTCCTCATTATGTTTTGATGAATACAAACATTTGAGGTTGCAGGATTTTAAACTTTTGTTTATTACCTCGTTAAAACCATACAGCAAGAAGATGAAGACGAAGTTAAAGTTGTGAAGAAATCAAAGCTGCCAATGGATGTCGGCGAAGAGGACTCCAATATACCTGTGTTGAATACCCAACCTAGTCCAGGCCAACTAACAGAACAACAAATTAAAGATATGATGGCTAGTGCTAGGAAAGTCATAGAAGCAAGAAAAGAGCAACTGACAACACTGGTAAGACTTGTCAATCAGTAAATGAATAGAATAAAAACTTGTTAAGATAATGTGTTCTTCTAGGTCCAACAAAGGTTAGTCTACCGTATGCCATGACGGGGCGCCCTCACATGTCCAGTGAGAGGGAGGCCGGTGAGAGTGGAACATAGCTGACATTTCAGGCGTAATCCTTCCAAGAGCTACATGTAAATCCGTACTTTACTGAAAGTTGTACTAAAGGAGTTAAGAGATTGTTTAGTATAGGATATCCACTGTCCAAGTTTATGTAAAGCTGATGTTTCAGGAATAACCCTTAATTCTGAGTTAAATTCCTCGCACCCTAATAAAGAAACCAGGAAAGCTGAAACAGAATTGTATCTAGCTTGGTCAAAATCTTAGTAACGTTGGTACATTTTATCGTCTGGCTAGACAAACATTAGTCTTGGAGTAAGTACTTTCGATCTGCACTTGGCAGGTTGCTGAACAGACGCCAAGGATGACAATACATGTATCTCTAGTGTGCAGCTCTGGTACCATGTGACCTGTGGTCACTTAAACAGTTAGCAGAATTGACTGAAAAAATTGACTAAAGGCTAGACTAGACAAAAATCTATCTAATGTTACTACATTTCCATCATCTTGTGAAACTAAACCAAAATCTTACCAGCATTGTCATTGCTACGTTTTTCTTTGTGTGAACTACTAATATTGCAGCAGGTTGTTGTCAAAGAATAACAGTATATACATTTTTTAGGCTAGCCGCTTCTATTTGTATTTTAAGCAACTACCTGCTAAGGTAAGGGGGTGGGGGGGGGGGGGGGGGGGTAGCTCATGCAAAGAAAATATTCTTTGAGATCTGAGATGCAATGTCAAGAGAATATAGTTGTACGAGAGGTTTTTTTATGCCATTAAAAGAATAATGCAAGTCAAATTTGTGCATTGAACTGAATGTCATTTGTGTGCCAACACAAACATGGACATTTTTATTGGATTTGAGTAACTTCAAAGTGACTCTGAAAGTGTGAGAAAGTTTCCAATGTAAGGCCATTGTATGTTAACAGGAAGAGTAGATATGGGTTACTTCAAAGTAAATGATGTGTATGACAATTTGTGCTTCTGAAGTTTTTGATTGAATTTAAAATGTCTGACATGATCAATTTTCGTATACCAAATTTGAACTCAACTGTTATCTCATCCAATTCTTTAATTAAATACTACACCGCCTACATGTATGAGCAATTAGTTGCAATAAACTATAATTGTTGTTCTGTATGGTCTCTCTGTCACTCACAGGTGCCACCCCCACCATCCTCTGCAGGGAAAGTCAGCAGTGCACCACCACCCCCACCTCCTCCTCCTATCAGCATACCAATGGCTTCTATGGCTATGCTAGACCAGAACACTTCCCAGGCATTGATGAATGAAGCACTGGAGAAAGCCAGGAGGGCTGCAGAGATCCAAGCCAGGATACAAGCGACACTAAATAAGCAACCTGGACTGCTAGGAATGCCAGTGGCAGGGTTAGGGGCAGCAAAACTACAGCCAGGACAACCTTCCAAGTATGTGAATCTATCTGTATTATGACAATAGATATTACTGATTTGCACATGAGTAGTGTTATTATTTATGATATTTTTAAAAATTGATAGAAACTCATGAACAAGAAAATAAGTGTTTTACCTTGCATATGTCGCACAGGAGAATCAGTATAACCTGGCGAGTACATGGATAAATATAATAACTAATGATAGGGATGTAGTTTAGGGCCGATAACTGGCAAAAACAACTAGCTACTGCATTACTTTGCTGGCTACTGTTTCAGGAATTAATTTAAAGATTGTTTGTTTCGACCAGTATATTTCCATCTGTAGGCAGATTTCATGGGTCTCGTTCATCGATATTACTACCTACCTTTCACATTCACCAAATGATTAGATGCAGGTTGAAGGAGGTTAAAATCAAGCATCAAGATGCAATCTGTGTCACTTCAACTTGTTTCATGTGTCTCAGATGAGACAAGTGAGAACAGCCCACGGTAGTACACCCCTGACAAAGCTGATGTGGCATCAGCCAAAATTTGGCATTTGCTTTAAAAAATATTTTGACTCTGTGGGAGGAACTTTTCATATGATATTCTGTTATTGTTGTCACTGACATATTTCTCCATGTACACTGCAACTCTGGTAGTCCATCCTTCAGTTTGCTGAGATAGGTGCAAACAATTAAAATCTATTCTTCTTCAATGTGGTAGATTACACAAGTGGATGATAGCAGTTCCTATGTTGTGTGATTCTAATCACCCTGTGATCAAGATAGTGTAAATATTGAAAGTACTAGAACAGAACACTGCAAGCCTTCCTACTGAGACTACAATTACCATTCAATAGTTTATCACTGTATATCAACATGTTGTGACAATAGTTTCACTTTTAGCTTGTGTCTATCCTAGTAAACCGAAGTCATATATGTTTTCCCTCATATCTTTTCAGACCAACTCCTCTTATTCTAGATGACCAAGGGCGAACAGTAGATGCCACTGGTAAAGCCATCCAGCTAACACAACGAATGCCAACTTTGAAGGTAACAACTAACATGCACATGGGTTTCATTCCTACATTCGCACATTATCACATCAGTTGAGCCACATTAGTACAAGCAGTACACAGACAAGCATTGATGAGCAGAACTTGTTACAAACAGGGAATGTAAACAACTGAATTTGGATTGACAACATTGGCACAGCATGTTGGAAGTACAGAGACACAAGTATTACATTTCATCATTTGATAAGAACAGTTGTATGGCCACTTTACATAATAGTTGACTTTCACAAACAAATTCAAAGTTGCCCAGGCATTTCATTTATATGCCAAGAGGCCATAAAACTGTTCTTTTCAAACTATGAAATGTAATACAAGCTTCTGCTGTTCCAACATGCTGTGTGCAGTGTTATTAATCAATGAATTCATTTGTTTACTTTCCCTGTTTGTTACATGTTCCATTCGTCAATGCTTCGATGTCGGTAGTTGTAAGCATTAGGTGAAGTCATGGATAGTATAGTGTAAAAGGAAATCTGTGATTGGTCAGTTTATTTTTCGATAACGACAACTTGCAAAGTGTGGTTTTTTTTCTAACATACACAACTCTAAAAGACAATTTTTCAATGGGATGAACAGTTGTTAAACAGAAAACCTTACTAGACTAATCAATATTTTATGATGTAGAGTGACGTAGAAATATTGTATACAGTGTGACAAGACATTGAAAGAATAGACAAAACCCTTAACGAGTACAACAGCGTGCGAAATTAGTACCGAACCATCGGCCTGAGACCGACAGATTTCCGTTCAGACTGACACTTTTTCAGAATTACAACTTGTTGGTCCTTATATGACCAATTGGAATTTGGAGTAACTACATGTAATAACATTTATTCAAAGATATATCCAATTTTTACCTACATGAATTTGATCTTGTGTTACTTGTTTCACTCTCGTTCCAGTCAAATTTCTATTCACAGAGTCAAAAAATTACTTGGAAACGAATCCGAAATTCGCTTCAAAGTTATTTGTTGACTGTGAGAGGAAGTTTTCAATTGTAAGAACAGATAATATTTTGATGATGAGATAACAAAAGGGTGGATATTAAACAATTCACTGTACTCTGCTATTTTTGTATTTCAAAAGATGTGTTGTAGCATATTAAAATTAAAATAATTTGATCTGTATGGGGGGGGGGGGGGGGGGTGTAGACAGGTCGTGAACGTTAACTGTACATTTATTGAGTATGGACCAGCAGCTTTTGCTACCTGTTGGTCCTTATGATCAGCAGTCATTTTTTCCTTAATTTCAAACACACAGTGCAACCGGTATGCTGTTTGCTAATTTTTCAATTTTTTGTTGTGATTCCTTTTCAGGCCAATATAAGAGCTAAAAAGAGACAGGAATTTAAGTTGGTGCAAGAAAGAGCCCCTGAAGTTATCAACGAATCCAGTCGCTTCTTTGATTCCAGAGTCAGTTCAGCATCTTCTGATCGCAAAAAGAGGGGTTTTAAATTTCATGAGAGAGGAAAGTTTGAACAGATTGCTCAAAGAGTTCGAGCCAAGGTAAGAAAATGTAACATGATATGAGTCTTATTAGCCTACATATGAAAGGTCCCGCCTGCTGGCAGATTTTGACTGTGCAGATGCTTAGTTTTTTGCTGAAAGCTGTGTATTCAAAATTACAATTAGATTATGATTTCACACAATGGTGGTTCAACCCCACCTAGATACATATAAGTCCATCGTGAAATCTATCCCTTTGTGATTGGCAGATCTTGTTTAGCAATGCAGATTACATCACATAACCCCCCCCCCCCCCTCATTGATTCACATCATGTGATGATGCCACTGACGTCATCTAACACAGCCAGTATATTAAAACACAATAAGAATTTACCCCTGTTTTCCCCTCCAATGCTTCAATCAAGTAAAATTTTGAAAGCACAAGGCTAAGCATCCATGGAGAGATGTTAGTTGAAATCCCCAACGTGAAGAAACTAGGAGAGACTCTTGCTTGTTAGCATACATGATAAGGATTACAAATATAGAAGTCTCCTGAAGCCTTCCTCCGTTTCTCCAGATCTGCTGAACAAGGACCCTAGCAGGGGTTCTTCAGAAACCCTCCAATTGCCATACAATATCATTAATAAAGATCCCTTAGGCTAGACAGCTTCCTCAAACCGTCTGTAATATAAATATATATATATACATTGTTATTCAAATTTCATGATATGATTTACAAAGACTCCAAGTACGCAGTCTTGTGAAACCCTATTAACAAAAGCACCCAGGTGGGGGTCTCCTAATACTTGTCTAGATCCATTAGTGTATAAAAGTGTCTATCAAAACTTACTCTTGTAATTGTATTAACTTCATGCCATGTAGCAATAGTATTCTAACTTTAATTATGTGCATGGACCTTATTAAATATCCGAGAAGTGGGGGGGGGGGGGGGGTGCTAAGAAAGTGGAGGGGAGTGTAGGTACGCCTTAGTAAATTACCAACCTCAGGAATAGTGGACACCCTTGTGTTACAGTTACAATTCAACACACTGCAAACAACATGAAACCGCAGTGTGAACTTCATGCCCTGGACCACTTTTCGGACAAAGCAAATGTGAAAAGTACACCCTATCTATGACTTGGTTGCCCAAAAAGTTGATCCTTCTTGGTGGTACATTATACCTATATAGCTTTTCAATGAGAGTACCCCCCCCCCCCCCCAATTTAATTCCCCATGTTACATCCGCACTATAAATACTAATGTTCACATCAACTGCTTCTTGATAATTAGACCCAACTAGAACGTCTTCAACAAGAAATTGCCCAAGCTGCTAAGAAGACAGGAATCTCATCGGCAACCAAGTTAGCTTTGATTGCACCAAAGAAAGAAGTGGTGAGTATACATTTATTTCAGACCTCTGCATTTTTTCATTCGATAACATAACCATCCCTATGCCTTCAAAAAAATGGGTTAGTGCTTTAAGTTAATATGACACATACCATGCACTGTACAACATTTTACCCACAACTCTCTCTGATTTGTAGTGTTGGACATCATCTCCTTGAAGTCGGACAAATCTCACCAGTGTATAGGGTTTTGTAAAAACATTTTTTTAAAATTTGGCAAGCATAGAATTACCACTGATGTTATACCATCCATCCCAAATTTTGAATTGTTGCTGAAGTGTCCAAATTCAGTTTGGTAATTTTTTGCTGATCTTAATCTGCTCTATGAACAGGCCTAAAGCTAACCAGAGTGCCCGAAATATGTAGAGTTGGGGTTTCTTGTATCTGTAGTTTCTTCTTTGTGTTATGATATTTTTAAAATTTGATTTTTCTGAAATTTTGTTTTTTTTGTTTTCAATTTTCTTACACTTGGTACAATGTCTATATAATTTTTAGATGTCTAATTAGATCCTCGGATCACATGGCTGTAAACATTTCTTGTTATCTGGTAAAATACAGTTGAAAATTTGATTAAACTTTACAATCAAATGATCTGTCCCGCAGCAAGAAGACCATATCCCAGATGTGGAATGGTGGGATGCTTTCATTTTACCCAATGATAACTATACTGATGTGAGTAGACAGTTGGAGAAGGATGAGACAGGCAAGAGTACAGAAGAAAGATATCCATGTATCACACAACTTGTAGAACATCCCGCACAAATGAAACCACCAGGTGAGGTGCAGATACTGAAAGGGATGCAATCTGGAACTTTATAGTTTTGGTGGTTATTATCATTTTGTGTTGCCGATCTACTTAAAAATGTTGAATCCTATACAGCAACTGGTAATGCTTTCTAGCAATTCCTAGTGATATACAATGAAAATCATAAACCCTAAAACAAAATGTTGCCTGGCTTGACACAAATCTCATTAACATTGCTACATTTTCGTCTAGCTAGATACAAATCTTACAAACAGTGTTTCGTCAATCGTCTGGCGTGACAAACATCTTTACCGATATTGTTATGCTTTCTTTGCATGAGTTACCATTATCTTAGGAGATGATTGCCAAATTTATACGTCCCTGGTAAATCTAAGGTTGGCGCATTCTTTGATATGTGTGAGACAATCAATTGACTAAAATGTGTCAATTGTAATTCAGTTCTTGTCATGCCAGAAAGCAACAGGTGGAAATATTAATTAGATTTGTGCCAAGCCAGACGAGAAGATTTACAACATCAAAGAGATTTTGTCTAGCCAGACAAAAAGCTGTATCAATGTTTGTTTTTTGTTTTGTTTTGTTTTTTGTTAATAATCTTTGTGCTGGGAATTCCTCCCCAGCGATTTTCTGTTATGCAGACAAATACACACAAACAAACAAACAAACACAAATGCTACAGAGATCCATTCGGGTTTGGGACTACGTGACAGGGCTATGTAGCACGCTCTATATCACGTTGCTGTGGAACTGTCAAGGCTTTCCCAGTCAGTCCACAGGCTATCCCAGAGTCACCCAGGCCCGGCAAACATAGCACCTGCGGGCTCTGTGTGAGTAATCATCCCCGACTTTTCGAGTCATTACTCCATGAGTCCCCCCAAATTCGCACTCGTCTTGTGAGTGAGACACAGCTGAGTGATACAGCCTACCCATCGAGTCTGTAGAACACTCACCCTGGGTTTGGGTCGGTCACAGAAAAATCCCCTGTTTCCAGTGGGATTCGAACCCGTGACCTCCCGACTGCTAATCCTGTGCGCTAACCACTACGCTACAGGGAGCCAGTTTCTGTATCAATGTTTGTGAGATTTTTGTCGAGCCAGGCAACGTTTTGTTTTAGGGTTTATGATTTTCATTATAAAATGAGGTCATGACTTAAATTATTGAGTACAAATAGATAAAAAAACAAAACCTACAGTCATGGTTACCAAGTGTAATAAAAGTCATGATCATCGTGTTGACTTTTCATCCCATCTCAAACTTAACACTGTCACTTTTCAGTTCAAGGCACTTACATGTACATGCAGACATTATCATTTGATTAGCAAGTGGCTGTCCACCACTAAATCATCACCCAACATATGAGTGTGTTGTCACTTATATGCAGTACAGAGGGAGAACCATACCGCAACATAAAGACAGATATTGATTCTGTGTTTTCATTTATGTCTTCATTGTCAGCTGAAGCAAGCAAACCAATAGAGTTACCTATATTCTTGACTAAAAAGGAGAGGTCAAAGTTAAGAAGACAGAGCCGCAGAGAAGGGCAAAAAGAAATGACTGAAAAAATTAGACTGGGTTTAGAAGCCCCACCAGAACCAAAAGGTAAGTAGTCAATTATTAGCCATTTGCAGCATTTAAGGACTTTATCAACATAGTGTGCCTTTTCTCTCCGTAACATCTACCATGTATACCAGTAATAGGTTGCTCGTGAATATGGCTTGCAAAGTTCAAACAGAAAACAATGTTGAAACTATAGCATATTGACCGATATTCAGAATATGTCTCATTTTAGTTATCAGAAAGACAAAAGATTTCATAGTTTGGCCACTAGGAGTGCTGTTCTGTAGTACCTTAAGTTCCAGTGACACTGACTTGAAAGTGACTGCTGCAAGGTGGGTAACTGGAATATGGTTTATTGTGTGTATAATCCAATGTCTCCTTTCTCATTTCAGTCCGATTGGCTAACTTAATGAGAGTGTTAGGAAGTGAAGCAGTACAGGACCCTACCAAGGTGGAGGCTCACGTCAGAGCACAAATGGCCAAGAGGCAAAAGTAAGTATAAAATGTAAACAATTTTATTCAGACATTTACAGTGTTCTCTGTAAGTAAAATTTACATGCGAACTTACTACCTCTCATCTTCTCTTCTAAACATTGAAACCAACCTTGAAACTCGTGGATACTCTTTGTCAATTTGCAGAAATCTAAATTTCCCAATCTCTGTATTCCACCATAGACTTATTCTAATCAGGATTTCTCACACATGCTTTCTCTACATTGGCCCCAATCGGGGTAAAACCCAATGAAGGAATAGGGCTCAATTTCATTATTTGTCTCAAATTCCTTCATTTATTGCCATTCCTAGAAGAAGGCAGTGTCTCTCAGAACAACAAATTCAAAAACAATGAAAGAAATTAAGCTGTATTCGTACATCAAATTTTAATCAGAGTGCATTGACCTATGCTTGCAAATCCAACACGCTGGAAAATAAACTCTGACTATTAAACTGTCTATTCAACATAATGGATCATTGCGCAGGTCATTGACCTCTGTCAACTGTGTAAAATCATGATGGCAACGATGCCGACAATGACTACATGGACGCAGCGTGACAATGACAATGATGATCCCTCACTTTAGTACAACCCATAACACTACAGTATAGTGTTTTCTGTGTGTATTACAATCGTTTAAAGCATTCATATCAAGTACATGTAATAGTTATAGTGTCGAGGGAAAAGAAACCCTATAAACAGAGATTAGGGACAAAGTATTTCAATAACTTGTTTACTTTTTCTGTTTTACAGAGCTCATGAAGAAGCCAATGCCGCAAGAAAACTTACCACTGAACAGAGACGTGAAAAGAAACAGAAGAAAATATCGGAGGATACATCATTAGGTGTAACTGTAGCAGTGTATAGAATACGTGACCTGACTAGTCCATCCAAGAAATTCAAAGTTGAAGCCAACACCACTCAGCTAAATATGACTGGCTTTGTGGTTCTCTATCGGGATGTTAATGTAGTTGTCGTGGAAGGAGGTATGTGTGAAGACCTCATGAAAGTGTCGCCTCTATATCTGTATTTTTTTAGCTATTTTTGTGTTGTGCTTTCTTGGAAAATTAGATGATATTTTAGTACTGCACCTCTTACACTAGCCTCCATAGTTGCCTGGGTAGTCAACCTGGCATACATTCTCTCCATACACAGCCTGCTAACTAAGTATTGAAAATTCAGTCATTTTGGCCTCCGTACAGCAGGTTGGATAGTCAACCTGGCACATAATCTCTCCTCACAGCCTGCTAACTAAGTATTGAAAAGTCTGTAATTTTGTCCTCCGTACAGTAGGTTGGATAATCAGCCTGGCATACATTCTCTTCTCACAGCCTGCTAACTAAGTTTTGAAAACTCTGTAATTTTGGCCTCTGGACAATTGGCTGGAGGATCAACAAGGCAAACATTCTCGCCACACAGCCTGCAAACTAAGCATTGAAAACTGTAATTTTGGCCATGCGTCATTATTTACAACTCTAAACCATTAGAAAAAATCAGAATAAAATTATAATATTTGTGTTGACATTCAAGGTTATTTATTCAAAGGTCACATTTTCATATATATGGCCAATCGACATCATCTGATTGAAAGGAAAAAATCCAGTCAGACTTATTTCTGTCTTTAGGACACTTGTGTTGATACACTGCTGTCAGCTTAATATGATTTTTGTATGTTAAAATAGCACCTTGGTAACTTACTTAAATTTTGAAATCTTATAAAGAAACCCTACCGCATTTGACATGCATTTTGTAGATTTCCTTCAAGGGTTATGGGAAAATATCTGGTCCTGCAAGGGCTTATGGGAAAGTATCTGGTGATGACATCGTGAATAGCCTGATCACTTGACAAATACAAAGTTTCAACTCTATGTTATAAACTGGTTTGAATCTCCATGTTTGGGAATGTCAACACCTTGATGAAACTAAAAGAACAGACATCAAGATTGGACAGTACTTAAGTTTTCTAACACTAAATGTATAAAAAAGTCTGAAGTACTGACCCCCTGGTACTATAATGAAAACTGAAATAGTTTTGTCCTGTTTGCCTTATTTGTCTTATTTATGTTGTCATTGTAGGTCCAAAACAACAGAGGAAGTTTAGACGTTTGATGTTACATAGAATTAAATGGAGTGAAGACAAACGAAGTAAAGATCATGGTAAGTTGTACGACTATTTTAACTGCATTTGTTCTCTGTGATGGGTGTCCCAATTGTCACAACAAAACTTTTTACAAGTTTCAACCCCATGTGAACCACTGCTTATCTGTAACACTGTTTTACTGGCTGCAAATACATATGTGGATATGTGTTACTGTGTGTATGTGTGTATGTGTGTGCATGCATGCATTCATATATATATGTGTATGTACATGTATGTATGTATGTATGTATGTATGTATGTATGTACACACATGTACATGTGTATGTATGTATGTACGTATGTATGTATGTATGTATGTACTTACGTGTATATATGTACATATGTATGTATGTGTGTGTGTGTATGTACATACATACATGTAAGTACGTATGTACACACATATATACATACACACACATGTACATATGTACATATATACATACATACATGCATTCATACACAGGGAAACGTGTGATACACAGTCAAATCTTACACACTAACTTTAGTAAAGACCTCCCCCATACATTCAGTTTTGGGCATACAAGTTATAATGATTGCTATGTTCATTATCTTCCAGCCGATGATGATGATTCGGATGAGGAGACAGAGAAGAAAAAGGGAAACAGGTGTGCACTTGTATGGGAAGGTGTTGTTAACAATAGAGCATTTGGAAATGTTATGTTTAAAGCCTGTCCTACAGAAAAACTAGCAAGAGAACAATTCCGTAACCATGGTGTTGAACACTATTGGGATCTGGCACATAGCGAGTCAATAATTGAGGCATCAGCTGATTAAAGTTTGTGACAGCACCCTCACTGTTCAAAATGGAAATATTGTTTAAAGTGTATCCTACAGAGGAACTGGCAAGAAAATTATTCTGTAACTATGGCGTTGAATACTATTGGGTTCTGGTGCCTAATGGGTCAATACTTGAAGCATCAGCTGATTAAAATGTGACAGTGCCCTCACAGTTCAGTATGGAAATATTATTTTTAAAGCCTGCACCATAGAGAAACTAGTATGAGAACCATGGTGCTAAACACCATAGGATGTGCAGAGTGGGTCAATAATTGAAGCACCAGCAGATTAAACTTGTGATAGCGCCCTCACAGTTCAGTTTCCTGCAAGCCAAAGCGGTATGGGAATGCTGATAGAAGTCTGGTTGCCATGAGTTTGTTTAATTTTGAGAATAAAGGCAAGATGAGCTGTGTTACTTCCGTCACAGTCAAACCTCGTACATTATACAGCCCTTGCAAAGGTTACTGATTTCTTTGATAATAGTTGAGGTCGTGAATGAAACTCGTGTTTCATTTTTGTAAGAGAGGGAGAATTTCTGTATGGTTTATCAAGTTACCAGTGTCATGTATACCAAGGACTTAACTTTGCCTCTTACCACTGCCGTTTACATGAAAGACTTGCGTGCCTTCAGTGTACAGTGATTTATTATACCCATTTTATGTAGTGCTTCTCACATTGAGATGCTGAAATCTGAGAAAATATTTGACTGCTGTATGTGTGTCAACGTTGCCTCAAATTTGAGCAAACTTCAGAAGTTCAAGTTTTATTTTGAATTAGATATGTGTACAATGTATGTCAAAAATCGTTTTGTCGATGCCGTTAGATGTCTATAAAAGCCAGGTTTAGTAATATGAGAGTTCACGGGCACTCACAAAAGAACAAACAACAGTAAACGTAAGAGCTAAAAAGAAATTGCGTCAATTATACTTCATCAGATTTTAATCAGATTAAGGAAAACCATGCCTTCCCAATCCACAGTAAATGAGACGTCTAAATTTCTTTTCACAGCTGTGAAATTTGTCATGGTCTATACCTTGATGGTCATGGTTAGGGATTTCTCTCACTGGAGACGACTACTATTGCTGTAAAGTATTTTACTTTGATGAGATAAAAGTGAAAATCTGGCAGGCAAAATTTGAAAGAATAACGTACAAACTTATGTTTTTTGTTTATCTTATACTTCAATGTATACAAGAGTGTGAATACAAAAGTCTGAAGTTAGAGAGGTTCTGTAATTTTGCATAATTTTGCATCTTTCTGTCACTACTACATTGACTTGGAATTCAGTCAAGAAGTATTTTCTTCGTGCAAAATGTCTCGGCCCATTTCATACAACTAGAAATTATGAAAGCAGTACAGAGAGAGAGTATCCACACTGGCACTTGTGGGCTTCTGTATTTATTACTGATGTTCTTTCAACCAGCACCTCTACCCATGTTCACTCACTGTCACTACTTGGCATTGTATCTTTATTTCCTGATGTAAACTTGAAAGAAAAGATGCCAGTTGTCCTCCAGACTCTTAATATAAAGTTGTAAGAGTGAAATTGTCAAGGACAGAATAAGGGGCTAACCACATGCGATGTCAAGCAATCAATTTTATTTTTCCTCAAATTTCAAAGTTTTTTCTGTAAGTTGATAATTTTGTGAATGAGGCCAGTTGATTGCCCATTCTACTTTACATCATGTCTAGTCAGTCTCACTACACCGATATCAATAAAGAATCTGATATCATTTCTATAATGATGTTGTCTGTGTTCAGGATTTTTTATGTGTGATGAGGTGAGTGGCAAATCTGATTAGTGTCACAAAGCAAGACTGTAGGCTATAATTCTTCTGTCAGTCATCTACTATGAAATATTACGACAGAACCCAATAATGGACAGGGGGGGGGGGGGGGGGGGGCTAGAGTTGTGTTTCTGTGCATTTGCAGGAGTGCTTGTGTTTTCTGCAGCAGTACTTACATGTGAGTCAGTGAGTGAGTGAGTGAGCCAGTCAGTCAGTCAGTCAGTCAGTCAGTGAGAGTGAGTGAGTGCAGCAAAAAAACAAAAAACACCTACAAGCGTGCATGTCCATGTGTGTTTCATAGGGTTCTGTTATTATTTCTTATGTTTGTCCAAGCAAATTTTGAAATGGAACATGGAACACTCACATGCTCATTTGCATACATTTATGCAATTATGTTTTTTGGTATTGCTATGCAGTACAAATATCAATTTATGCACATGTACTCAGATTCAAATGATCACTGGTAGATGTACAGTTAGTTCATGGTGTATTTCACATAGTAGCAACCATGAATGCAATGATAGTCAAAGTTCTCACCATACATACCCACATCAAGAAATGTGTCTGTCGCTCTGTACATTAAAAAAAATTACTTATGAGACACTTCAAAATGATGACAGAGAACTTTTTTAAATGTAGTCATTCAATAATGATGTTACATAATTGTGTTCACAGAGCAAAATTGGAAATTGAAATCCAAAGGGTTTGATGTAGCTTGCAAGTACTATTATAAACTTCATTTCAATAATATAAACACATTTTAACAGATTAAATCATCCAATTTGAGAGACATTTTTCAGTTAACCTGGAAATGCTGGTCTATATGCATGTTAGAACTTCTAAAATTAGCCATTGAACAATATTGCAATATATACATGTACCTTTGCTATATAGCGCCCTCTATGTAGGTGACCTTAACTAGGGTCATTCCTGTTATGCAAGGAAACATGGGGCACGAAGAAGAAAGCCTGAGAAACGTCCATCATTGTTTACTCATTGCCCAGTTACTGCGCCAAAAATACAACGATGTGCTCTGTGACATGAAAATATCAGTTGATGGGCGTGAATTTAAGGCCCATCGATGTGTTCTAGCGGCGTGCAGTCCATATTTTGATTCGATGTTTCGGTGTGACTTACAAGAGGCCAAATGCGGAAGTGTCGATCTGCAGTGCACCTCAGCTGACGGTATGGAAGCAATCCTCGATTTCATTTACTCTGGTACCATCAACTTGACCTTGGATAATGTTTGCAACATACTTCGAGGTTCTGATCATTTGTTGATGTCCGAACTAAAGGACTACTGTGAGAATTTCTTGAAAAAGGAATTGACGGCTTCAAATTGTCTCAAAATGAGAGAGATGGCTGAGCTATTTCGACTTGAGCAACTCAAGACGTCGTCAGAAGCAATGATGGAATACAGATTCAGTGAAGTCCTAAAGAAATGCGAGAAGGAGCTCCTCGACCTACCAGCAGAGAAGCTTTCCTTGTTGGTGTCAAATGAGAAAATAAAAGTGAAAGAAGAAGACCTGTTTGAATTTTTGGTGAAATGGACAAATTCGGACAAAAAAAGACGCAGGGCGAAATTTCCCGACTTGCTTAGTCATATTCGCCTGGGACATGTCGACAAACGGTTTCTCTTGGATCGAGTAGAGCCAGAGGTTCTTGTGCAAATGAATTCGCAGTGCAGAAAGTATGTAGCCGAAGCCACGAGGTTCCATGTCTTGAATGAAGACAACGGTACCAATATTCGGCTCCAACCACGACCAGAAATGTTAGTTGATGTTGTTGTGGTTTGCTGTGGGTATCTGTACAGAGCTGTTACTGCTGCCATACCAAAGGCATTCATATCAGAAAAAACCTATGGCTTCATCATGCATCAAAACCGCTGGGTACAACTGCCATCGGCACCAATAGGCTTGCTGCATCCCCTGAAATGTCTGCCCTCGGTGGTGAAAGACAACAATCTAATCATTGTATCCAACACTGCTACAGCTGTGTATTCTGCACTTGACAACAAATGGACATGGTCTGAATATCCAGCCAGTATCAACCCTCATAAGCGAGGTGTTGCTGTAGTGTGTAAAAACAAAATCTATGTTCTTGGTGGTAAAAGCAACCCAACATCTATAGAAGTATATGATGCCAAAAGAAAGTGCTGGCAAGAGAAGTCACCTTCTCCCAATCAACATGATTCATTCAGTGCGGCGGTCGTGAACGAACGCTACATCTATGCGTTCGGAGGTCTTGACTGTCGCAGTATTGACTGCTATGATACATACAATGATCAGTGGGAAACATTGCCTGGAAATGAACTTCGGCGACTGGGTGCGGATCCAACGCGACAAGTCTACCCTTATGTAGTAGTGAAAACAGCGAATGGGTTTGAAGTGACTCGCTTCGGAAGGCACAAAGTGGTTTTATCTGCCGAGACGAGACAACTCAGTTACGCAGAAACGGAAACACCCTATTTGCCAGATTTCAACTGCAGTAAGATTCTCTGTCCTGCTGTATGTGGGGTCAGTGATGGAACTGTTCTAGTCAGTGGTGGGCGTATCAAAACCGAGCAGTCAAACATAATGTCAACGTTGTTGTACAATTCCCATTCTAATACATGGAAGAAACAGGCTTCTGCTCCTGTTGGGATAGCATCAGCTTCGTGTGGTCTACTACAAATACCATATAAATACCTGGTAGAGATTTGATAAATGGATTTTACATCACAACATTCGTGAACCTTAATGATCAAGTTTGACAGATACTTTTGTCAATTGTGCTCTTGAACCAGAAATGTTTGTATTTGAGAAGAAAATCTATCGAAGTAACAACACATGTGAAACTTTATAAACAGCAGATTGTAGAATTCTTAACTTGAACCTAGAACTGTGTTACAGCTATTTAAAAATTAAATCTACCAAACTAATACAGCTATAACCATCCTCACTGAAGTGTGTTCATGGCTGAACTGAAATGTAGCATTACCAACCTCAGAACTGTTGGATTGAAATCTGCTAACCTCAGAACTGCACTATAGCTAAAATGAAATCTACCAACTTTAGAACTGTTCCACAGCTAAATTGGAATCTACCAACCTCAGAACTGTACTACAGCTAAAATGAAATCTACCAATTTCAGAACTGTACCATAGCTAAAATGAAATCTACCAACCTCAGAACTGTACTACAGCTAAAATGAAATCTACCAACTTCAGAACTGTACCATAGGTAAAATGATATCTACCAACTTCAGAACTGTACCATAGGTAAAATGATATCTACCAACTTTAGAACTGTACCATAGCTAAATTGTAATCTACCAACCTTAATACTGTTCCTCAACTAAATTGAAATCTACCAACCTCAGAACTGTACTACAGCTAAAATGAAATCTACGAATTTCAGAACTGTACCATAGCTAAAAGGAAATCTACCAACTTTAGAACTGTACCATAGCTAAAATGCCTTAATACTGTTCCACAGCTAAATTGGAATCTACCAACCTCAGAACTGTACCACAGCTAAATTGAAATCTACCAACCTTAATCTCAACAAAAAAATTGAAATCTACCAACCTCAGAACTGAGCCACTGCTAAAAATCAACCAATCTGACATAGCGAAACTAAAATAAGTAAAATGTACCTTGTAACCATGGTGAAAAATGAATAATTGTATGTTTCCAATAACATGGCCTCAGAAAATAGGATAGGTAGGAGGGGATTTTATTTGATTTTATTTCATCTTTTTAAGTGTTTTTATTTTTGAAAAATATTGCTTTTACCCCGAAACAAACAAAATGTCAGTCAGAATACCCCTTCTGTAGTAGTTTGATGACATATGTATAGACATCGCTGAGGAACAAAAACAGACGTGTTTGAAGGTCAAGAATACAAAGAATTTTCTTATCGTTGGAAATTTATCAGAGAGATACTCAGTCTCTTTGATAGTACATGTATATAACAAATTTACTTTCGTCATGTCAATGTTTCAGCAACGTGACTTGCCTTCGTCAGGACGAACATGCTTTCTCAGGATGAACAGGGGATAATGGGGTTGGGACCAAGTCATGTATGGGACAGTTTGTTCAATACACTACTGGTGAACATGCCTAAGGAAGGCAACAGTCACCTTGCTGAAATGTAGACAGAGGAAAAGTAACTTGGTCGTGTATCAACAAACATTATTCTAATTCTCAGTACCTGAAGTAGAATATTACTGCCTAGGTGCATCGTAAAAATAACAAACATTCGATTTCTTGGTTGACACCATAATTTCCATTCCACGTGCATACCATGCATGACTATAGGCACGCGTTAAAATAAGTTGACCTTCTCGTTCTGCTTTTGTCCTTTAGCATGAGGTAAAAAGTTATTGCAGGTACCGAGACTTATTAAATTCTGATAGACTGAATACATATACATATATATATCTAGGTCGTGCATACAAATCTACAGAAGTGCTGCAAGCAAAATTTGTCACATGTCAAACATAAAGGTGAAAAAAGCAAATGTTATAAAAATGATCAGTTTCGTAAAATTTATATACCAGTGTTCACGCTAAGGATTTGTTACCTTGGTAACAGAGGATTGAAATCTGGTAAAATTTGTGTAGATTCCATACTATAATAATATGTTTATTGATGATGGAAGCACTATGATTCATACACAAGTTCTCTTCTTCCAGTTTTGATTGAGGAAAAGGTATGTTTTGACAGTCAGATGTACATAAACTGATAAGTACTTTCACACCTGAATTTACATACACAATGTATAATGCAGCTAACCATTTCACATATCAGTTTACTCAACACCTCCAACAAATTTGGATCATTCTGTCAGATCCAGTCAGACACTGAAGAAGGACAAGTGATTTGTTCAAAACATGTCTGTTTCTCAATCAAAAGTCTAAGAAGAGAAATTGTGTGTGAATACCATGTACTTTAATTTTGTTGGAGAAGAATGCCTGGGGGACTTAGGTAGGTGTTACCTGCTTACCACCCTTAAACAAAAACACTGATGCAGTCATTGTCATCATCTTTGGTAAATAAAGAAAGACAAATTTAGTGGAGAAATAACCTTCTCCATGTAGTCAGTAAGGTACACTGTGACAGTGCGCCCTCACACATCGGAGAGGAGGCTGGTGAGGGCGGCGCGACATGACATTTCTTGCAGTGTACTTCTTTATGGTGTTGTCTGACTTGAAAGCAATATTTTGTCTCGGTCTTCAAAAAAAATTTTTTTTTTCTATTGTAACTTATTTTTGTCATAGTTAATATATTTGTACAGTTATCCAGTAACAGAGTACCAAGTATATTGTTTTCAGTATTCCTCGTCAGTTTATGCTAATTGAAAACTACACTCGGAAACTTTATACCAATACATGGAATGTTTGAATAACTGATCAGCTGACTTACTTGTGTACTAGTCATGACAAATGTTAGCTATTGAGTCACAATGAATCGTCAGTGTTTCTTTGAAAGTTTAACTCCAGTGTACTTTTCTCGTACTGTAAACCTGACTTTATTTTCGCTAATTTCACTGGAAAACGAAACCATAAAAATATGGAGTAGCTAAAATGCCTTCATGTACAATGCACCAGACTGGTAATTAGTAAAAATTATAGTCTTTGAGACTCTAAAATTGCAAAATTTTTGAGGAGTGAAAATATCTTGGTTTACAGTATATGGAATGATGGTCTATCGAATGTGTGTTAATATTTTCAAAATGTCGTTATATTTATTTACATGTAATACCAGCACTATTGTAGATATAAAATATATGGTGTTTTTTCCACCTCATTGTTCTGAGAGATAAGATGCGTTGGCTGATAAAGGAGCCCCAACATGGCATATCTTACAACTTAGTGTGAGTAAAATTGAAAAGAGTATACTCCTATGATTGTATTTGTTACTTATGTTAGCATTGTGTATACTTGGGGATGATCACACAATATCACAGAAGCTCAGTAAACGAACTTCGTTTGTTTGGAGGGAAGGGGGTCTGGTGATTATGCGATTGCTGAACTTCATTTTCATACTTCTAACCACATTTTGAAAACTTTGACACCTTTAATGACAACAGGTTCTGTATTTACTATTGAGATGTTGATAAGTTGATAATGTAATATACAGTGCTGTGCTTTCAGTTAGCATTTGAATGTGTTTACCATCATGTTTTTACAGTACATCAATCGTAGTGGTGTGACCGCTACAATTTTCATCATTTACAAACATGTTGATATTGCATTTGAGAACATTCATTTAGGGGAATGGCTGAGGGGGTTTTGTCCTAAATGAAAGTTCATTTATTGAGCTTGTTTGACATTGTGTGACTGTCCCTTTATATGTATCTGTTTGTATAAAATGGCTGCCTGTCATGGCATTCAGTTTGACAGCTAAGATCAGAACATTTACATATAGAGTCATTATAGACCATGGAAGTACAGACGTTTATATTTGCAATTTTAAAAGTCTTGTTATTCATCACAGTGTAGAATGTAACATGCATGGTTAGAGATCAAAATAGTCCTTTCAAATTCTTTCTGCAGCAGTCTAAGCTTAGTAACCTTGCTTAAATTAACCCATTGCTTGGAGATCACTAAAACACATCTAAGGTTTCAAGCTGGTAATTGAGTGTAGAAACAACTGAAAGGCTGATAGTTCTCCATCTAAATGCACTTTGTATATTATTGATTGGACATATATTCCTTTGTAGTCACCCTCTTTGTAGTTGACTGTGACGACTAGTACACAAACTTATTTGAAATAAATTTGTTCAACCCCGGCGTTCATCAGTTCTACCTTGGGCGTGTTTTTCATTCATTGCTATTTTATACTAGCTCACAGTTTTACAACTAATGATGGTTGTGACCATAAATTCTGTACAACTATCACCCCAACACAGACCTATAATGGCACATCAGCCTTGTATAATTTCACCTCCCTTGGAAGCATATGTAGTAGCCCCCCCCCCCCCCCTCCGCCAATCAATCTCCAAGTTCCATTTCGTGCCTTGCTGATGCCAATAGGGAACTTGCAATCCAGACTATGCATGCTCAGATGCAAAGGACTATGGGATTATCTGTGGTTATCGTAATACCTAATCTGGAGCTACTGATAAAATAAACCTCTCACAATGGTCAGGGTAACTATGAATTGATTATTTGTGGTTGCAAACAATGTAATAGTATTGTCTACAATACCGATTCATATAGTATTTATTATCACATTTCCCATGATGCAACAGTCAACATGGCGGGTTTGCCAGTTCCCTCTTAGTGTCGGATAGGCTGGTCATTGTTCGAGATGTGGACCATTATTGTACCCTAGGCAACCTAGCTATTATTACTAAGGACCTATTAGGATAGATACTGCTATGTGAAGGATTTAGTCCCATGCATATCACAGAGGTTGCAATTTATTGTATGCTCCCAGGGGCATAGGGGCGTGTAATATTTCTTAGATTGTTGTTTTCCTGGCCGACAGACAAAATATAACAACCTTTTTACTTTATATTCCTACCTGTAAAAGGAAAATGAGAGATGTCCACCCTGACTATTTCTATGCAGTATAGAGATTGATAAATTTGTAGCACGGTCCAAGATTCATGTGATATTTTTCTAAGAAAACAGCTATCTTGGCAATAATACGTGCCCCTGTGCCCGGGGTGGGGGTGGGGGTGGGGGTTCAAGGGGCATCGCACCATTCTAAATTCATGTAAGTTATTGTAACAATATCTGCGTGTTGTTTGATTCTGTTGTTTGTCCTTTGATTTTTATTGAGTGTTTTGTGTTGATTTTGGTTATACCATCATTCATGTGTACTAGTGTATATGTGCGCTTACGTTCGAGGAGAAGCGTACTACTAAAAAGAGTTAGCCGGGTCTGGGGTATGTACTGTATACAGAGAGAACGCGTTCGCTGAGATAAACATGAACACTACCCAGGAAACGCATTCGAATGTAACTAACATGTAAATAAGATGAAATGCATAGATGGACATCTAAACACGAATTCTTTAGTTACCGTAAATATACAGTAATGCAATCACTGAATTGTTTAACAGTTGAAATACTTCGTACGTTGTCAGATGCCTGTACTTCTGCAGGTGATACAACCACGGATGTAACTAACTCCCGCCATTTTCAAAGGTATGTGACCTTATGGGTCAGTATTAACCAATCAGTGATCTTGCATTCGAATCAACTTTGACCCCATTCCAAACAAATGAGACGAATATCACTAGCATTTTGGCGCGAAATTCATTCCATGACATTCAGGCAAGTGCCAATGCCATCAACGACGTCGTCAGGTTCCCCCGATCGTAAGCGACAAAAACTCGAAATGCCCGTAAATAACGTTATCTTGAAGTTCGCCAAAATCACATCTAATGCTTTTACACCAACGAGAGGCTCTAAACTTGCAGCTGGTTATGATTTGAGAAGGTAAATAGTACATCACTTGTCTTTTATGCACGGGAAGCACGTACACTGTACGACTGCACATGTTATAGTGCTTTAGATTGTTGTTTTCACAAGGAAATTATCCTGTGTTACTACAAACGCATCAATATACGTTTTACCCTAGAATGTACAATGCTCTTTCCGTAAAGGTAGGGGAAATTACCCAAATATAGTCAGCTTCAAGCCTGTACTACACTGTAGTCTGTAGGCAAGGAAAACAACAATCTAAGAAATACCATTATTACTACACAGTGCATGCACTCAAGAGAACCATGTACATCCTAGTGCTACTGCTAGGATGAGGCCACATCCCAGTGCTAGGGAGAAGAGCTCAGCTATGTACCAGCTGTGTGCCTCAGTCCTGTTACAACTTACAGGGTATATTTTTCCACTGCTGCCCTCAGTGGTACATGGTTGTGAAAAATATGCTTGTAGCATGGATGTGGAATACTGCCCCTGTGCCATGACTGTTTTGTACATCCCAGTTACAGTACTATAGCTGTGTACTACATACCTAGCACACACCACGGATGTACATTTGTATTACTAATACATCCATGCACACACATACATGTAACAGCTATGGTGGAATAATACCCTGTAGCAACCCTTTTATTCATATCTGACTGGGCTAGGATTGCTCACATAGCTGGTAGTGGTACACTGTACAATATGTTACCCACAACTCTCTCTGATTGATATGCTTGGAGGTTCCTTATTTTATAACTTTTTCAATAATCCATACTTTTCAACATTTTAAGCATGTAATTAAGTTTAATTAATATGTAGCAAAAGAACGCTTAGGAATCAAAAATAAAGTTCTAAATTTTGTATAAAAATGAACTAACAACTAAATTAAGCATGTGCTGTGAATAAAACACTTTTCACTGTCAAAGTGTCAATAACTTGGGTAGTCAGTGTGTATGATCTACAATAAATCACTGATACCAGAACCGATGAAAATGGGTATTCAGAAACTCATCAGTGGCAATTCTACGCTTGCCAATTGGAAAAAATGTTCTTACAAAACCCTATACACTGGTGAGATTTGTCTGACTTCAAGGAGATGATGTCCAACACTACAAATCAGAGAGAGTTGTGGGTAAAATGTTGTACAGTGTGGTACATGGCTGTGGGAAATACACATGTTACAGCTATGCTAACATAGCTGGTACATGGTTGTGGGAAAAAGCTCTTGCACATGGATGTTGTAAAAACCAATGCTGCATTGCTATTTTCAACATCCATATTACAGTGATGTTGACATACCAGTTACACATCTGACAAATCTAGGTATGTTACACCTAGTGTGTTGGCCAGAGCTGTTACAGGGATATTGTACACATAGCTGGTACAGTCCCCATGGCTCCACTGAGATGGTACAGCTATGTCCACAACCCTGTCCTAGGTATGTATGTTACAGGGGTGTGCAAGGTTCCCTGTGATAGTTATTTCCATCAGTCCTAAATCTTGTGATCGACACAATCTTGACCTCTCTGAGAAAAGGCCAGCTGTACACTTGAGGCATTATGGGAAATGCAGTGTTTGGAGTTTGACTTTGTCCTTCCCAATGTGAATCTGAATCCGAGACCAACTTTATACTAGTTCTACCAATATTCATGGCAAATTCAAACACCAAACTGATATTGTTTGTACTGTCTTTTGGGGTTTTCTTCCAGTGCATATGATTGTATTGTTCCAGCAAGGGGTAAATTTATGGTCAAAACTGACATAAAGATTGCATTACCAGATGGTTGCTATGGTAGAATTGCACCAAGGTCAGGTTTAGCTGCAAATCATTCTATAGATGTTGGAGGTGAGTCTGCATTCATTGCTGAGATAAGATGGTAATCTGTGTGTGTGTGTGTGTGTGTGTGTGTTGTTTCCCATCCCCATCACTTGAGAACATGCATATCAAAGATATTGGGGGGGGGGGGGTGCTATAAATGAAAGAAACATACCATAAAGTAATTTTTAATTCCTTATAAATGAAGAAAGGAAAGGAAAGAAAAGTAACACACAGTAATGTAGGAATTGTACCCACATCCCCTAAACAGTAGTCAGAGTGCTCTAACCAGCTGAGCTAATGTGCCAACTGGTACATAACGTGAATGTATCCTGATTTGTACCTTCTTTCCTCAAGGCAGTGGTGAGAAGCCAACTCTTGTTATAAAGCTTTAACCTTTAACCTAAGGATCTAGATAGATTCACAGGTCCCCCTGCCTATATGGGTGGCCAACTTAGGAATCAGTTATTGAAGCAAGGCTATAGGCTTTGCCGCTTTTTGAATAAGGTTTTTGGGTTTGCTATAAATGAAAGAAACTCACCATAGAATATTATTTTTCATAGTTTCTGTTTTCAGAACTTTCATATGAAGCACACACACAGAAGGAAAATGAAATTTTTCCACACATGTGTACACCAGTTTTGATTGTACTTGAGTTTGCCATGTACGCTGTATCAAACTGTATCAAAATGATCTAATTCTGTGTTCATTGCTCATAAGGTTTCTTTTTCTCTCTTGTTTGGTCTCTGTTAATCAGCATGATAGACATCGTGATGATAGAATGAGTTTGACTTTCGTTTTAATGATATTTCGATTTTTGTGTCTTCAGCTGGAGTGATTGATCAAGACTACAGAGGACATGTTAAAGTAATTTTGTTTAATTTTGGTGATGAAGCATTTGAAAGTAAGTCTTCTGGTCTTAGGTTTCACTGAATTATATTTAGTCTTAGAGTAAGACTTAGATCGACACATGGAACATTGCAGAACAAAAAGCTGAGGTTGGCAGTATCTCTGGTGCACAGTATGGTCTGACTTTTTGTAGACTCTGGCAAGCCGTTGACAACACCTTTGGAACTATGTGACCCATGGTCACATTTACAGAATTGCCCAAGGGTCTAACAGTTAGCAATTACGAGGAATTACTGTGTCAGCTAAAATATTTGGACAACTAATAGTTTATTTGTGTATTTCTCAAAGTTTAATGAGTTAGCAAAAATTACATGAAATGAATTATATTTTTGTCATATAATATGTAGAAACACATTTTGCAATGAAATTGAATCAGAAAAGTTTTGAATCAAATTTTACTAATGGTTTTTTAGAATGATAAATTTTGAAAGTTTTTCAAAGGAGGCTTTGCACTCAACTATCTTTGGTTAAAAAACTTCCTATGATCACTTCTGCATGAAAAAAAGGTGAAAAAAATCACTGTTTGGCTAAACGAAAAAAGTTATTGGAGAATAATATAATTACGATAAATTTGCAACGAACTTAATTTGAAAATTGAGGAAGATAATTATATTAATGGCAATTTGAAATATTACTTGTATTTTGAGAACAGAACTGATACATAAACCTGTGTTGTGCCGCTCGTTTTCCAGAGTATATATTTCATATTTGTTTATCAATTTAGCTCATGCATGGTATAATGCAAGTTAATATGTGTATGTTGGGAAGGGAAAATGAATGTTTCTCTCGTTATGTACTGATGATAATGTGTGATTTGAGACATTTTCTTTTCATTGCAGTCAGCAAAGGTGATAAGATAGCTCAACTTATTTGTGAAAGGATCTTCCTGCCAGAACTTGAAGAGTGTGAGGTCAGTATGTTGATATAATGATTGCGATTCATTTCGCCCCGATTTCAACTTACCCCATTTCAAGTCGTCCCATTTTCAAGTCTCCCTACTCTTTCAAAATCACATAGTAAAGTAATTTACAGATCTTTGCAATATGAATCCGTGTGCCTGTATTTTAGTTATAAAAGACGTTACAATACTACGTGTTCAAAGACGTAAAAATCGTTTTGAGTTTTGTTTATCCCTCCCTTGTTTTAGTAGGAAAACCAGACCCTTATTGTAAACAGATACTGAAAAAAAACAAAAAAACAATCAGCCCAGAAATCTGATGCACTTGAATTGGGGTGAGTTGAAATGGGGCGAGATGATCCATCACCGAGATAGTGACACATAATGTGAATTATTTTGTTTATTTCACAAACAGGTGTGAGAATGTCAAATATTCTTAAAAACCACAAATTACCAAATGAAAATTTATACTCTCTGAGAAACAAAGTGTCGTCACTAGTATGAAAATCATGGCAAAGTTTGGAAACGTCTTTTATGTGATTACAATGGGTTGTCAACACTGTCTCACTCAAGATATGTGAAACAAGTTGGAGTGATACAGCTGGGTTCTCAATGCCTACATCCTGATTTAGGTTGGCCTTCATTTGATGGATTGCATATTGCTTCCTTCAACCTAAGTATAGTCAATGCAGTGCCTAGATGTTACAGCGAAAAGCATGAAACCTGAAACAAAAGGTTGCGTGGTTGTCGGGACAAAAATCTTACTACCATTGCTTCATTTTATGATTTTTATCGCCCGACTCATTGCTTATGGTGGGACATACATCGTAACCAACATTGTATGCTACACTTTCTTTACACTGACAGTGAATTACCATCATCAGTTAAAACGTACAAGGACAACAATGAAAGTAAACATTCATTCTGGTATTATTAAGACATTCAGTTGACTAAAATTTAACAATTGAACTTCAGCGCATGTCATGTCAGATGATAACATGTTTGGATTTTGGTCAAGTCATGAGATAAAACTTAACAACATTGCTTGGATATCTGTTTGGCCAGACAATAAAAGGCAGCAATATTGGTTACTGGTAAGGTGTTTTTGTTTCAGGTTTTGTGATTTTTGTTACCAAAAAGAAACTGAGATTCGTTCAGGAAAAATTTGGAGTAGAAATTTGCATTTACGACTCCATTCGTTCTATCAGAGTACTGTATACTATATTACAGTGTACCAATTATACATATAATATACATATCCAGGTCCTACAGGTAACAAAGTGATGTGTATCGTTCTAAATATTCGTATTTATTGTTACAGAAATTAGAAGAAACAGAGAGAGGAGAGGGAGGCTTTGGATCAACTGGAAAACAGTAAATTTACGAAACTACAGGATATATAAACTAACTATATAAATTTACACTAAAAGCATTCTGTAAGCTATGGAAGTAAACAGGACCGTTCAGTGAATTATTTTACAAATGAAAGCAATAGGTTTGTATTCGCAATGGATTATTTGTCAGTGTAAATGTTGACAATGTTGTTTATACTATCCGTCCTTATAGTGGTCAGTATATAATGTGCCTACTGTGTATTGAGTGGTTAGGTGCTTCAACCAAATTGGGCTATTGAGATCTCTGCTTACCATGAAACTAGGATATTTAGGACTTTTACTTTTGATGGGAGACATGGCCAGAAAATGGTAACATTTCAAAAGTCTGTCACTTCATAGAAGACACGAGCATGTAATTCTCGGTACCTGAAATAGAATATTACTCCCTAGGCACATCATAAAAATAATATACATTCAATTTCTTAGCCGACATCATAACATCCACTCCACTTGCTACATATGCATTACTATAGGCACGCATGAGTACAAGTCAACCATCTTGTTCTATTTTGACCCTCGAGCATGAGGTAAAATGATACCGAGGTACAGAGAATTGTGATACAGAAATTCAAAAATGTTCAATTGAAACTGCTTTTTAAAAAATCTGAAGAGCCAAACTAGTCCAAGATTCAAGCCATTTTGTTTACTGCTACTATTTTTTCATTACATGTTTTTCACGGATTTATAACCCTTTCAAATGTCACCTTGTCTGTTACTGCCAATTACTTTTAGTTCAGGACACACAATTTTCAAATATTTTGTGAGCAACTTTTGCAAGATCCCTTAAAGAATACTGTACAACAAAGAGCTGTATTTTTTTTTGTAAATGGTACATTTTGGTAAATAAATAAATTGGCCAAAATGATATGTTTTGATATTTCTTTGAATGAGATATATCCGACAAATTTGCCACAATACTGCCTTCAACGATTTCTAGTGCTACTTATCCACCACTAAGATATTACCCTGGTAATAGTCTATTTTCCAGTTACAAGATGCATTTCGCGAGATGGTGTCGCTTATGTTATTACATTTAGTCTTGTTTTGTCTATATTATGTTTGAAATAACATTTTCATCAGGAAATTATGGAAACACATGTTAACCTCTTTGATTATGAGTGATTTTATAGAAAGACTAAACGCCATCAATGACAGGCAATGATTTTACAGGTGAACCCAAGGTACGATCAGGTGACAACCATCCCCCCTGAGTAGCGAGTGCAAACCCCTCAGCATGTACACAATACATGGCATTGTATGGAGAGACGAGCAATGCATCTTGGGATTGGCAATAGGTCTATTAAGGCTTCAGTTCACAAAGATGGAAACAAACTAAAATTGTTGTTCTATGTGGTAGAGTACACAAGTGAGTAATGGCAGTTCCTATGTTGTGTAAATCTAATCACACTATTATCAATCAAGATAGTGTAAACATTTGGAGTCTGAAAACAGTACACTAAATTTATGGAACTAGTTTTGAGAGAGCTACCCTACTGAGACTATAATCAAACCAACATCCATTCAATTCAATAGCTTATCACTGTTGTATAGTTTGGTGTATATCTTAGTAAACCAAAGCCTCATTTACCAGAATATTATGTCGATGTACGGAAGTGATAGTGAACAATGCAAGGCCAATTATGTTACTTTATCACAAAACTTTCATCAAAGCAGTACAAGGGGATTGAATGGGGCACACAGCTTCACATATACCTTTATGAATTGCATTATTGGCAGGAAATGAGAACATGTCATGTGTACATGTACTACTATACTTGGGTTGGAACATAAATGTTATTGAGGGGGTATATAATAGACTGGGGTACAATTCAAATGAGGATGAAGAGGGATACATTATAGTCAGTGGGGTACAAATGAGGGTGAAGAATGGTACACTAGTCAATGGGGGTGAAGAAAGGTACATTATTGTCAGTGGGGTACAATTGAAGGATGGGAGGGTTATGTTATTGTCTATGGGGTACAGATTAAGATAATGGGGTTACAATATTATAGACAATGAGATGAAAAGGCCACAACATACACCATAATATCCATACCAGAGTACCATATATGAACACTGAAGTGTAATTTAACGTGACAGTCACACCCTTCTTCAGGAATAACTGATCTCATTGGGACAACTCTTTACCATTTTTGTTTGCTGGGAAGTATCCCCTGGCTTACATGAATGGCCACACCACAAGTATCATTCTGATTTCATCTGGGTTATAGTGTCAGTTAGAAAATATCCCCTGGCTTACAAGAATGGCCAATCCACAATCTGATTTCATAAGGGGTTGCCGGTAGCAGAGTGGCTAAACCACTTCCCTCTTATGTTTTATATTACCACTGCGGCTGAGGATTATATTTTCCATACTGTAAGTAAGAAGAGTGTCAATCAGTTTGACTCTTCTGAAAAACATGGGCTTTCCCCGGGTACTCCGGTATCCTCCTGCATTACCCATGAGTGATGGCCCTCACTGGACTTCTTGGGAGACAAGTGTTTATATACTTAGAGAACTATCCAGTATAAATAAAGATGATTATTACTTCAATTATTCAAAAACTGCAACACAAATCTATTATACTAAATAAGTTTATTGACATGTAAGCAGGTGAGATGTCTTTAGGATCTGCCTGGAGTTGTCACTACCCTACACATCTCAATATTTTAGCACCAATAGATTGTAGTAGAAAACAAAACTGTACCTTGGATAAGTAATACAGACTATAACATTCCTTCAATCATAATCATATTAATTTAAAGTTATGCCACTGAGGGCGCTCTTCAATCACTTGCTAGAATACAGATGAGTATATTTTGTTTAAAGTTACAAAAGATTAATATCAAAATATTTTTGGAAGCAAGTCCCAAATTTTTGCTGATGTCATGTCAGTGGTATATTTCCATGTCTGCTGTTGTGTGGCTCACCAAATACATAACATGGGAAATGAGAAGTACTACACCCAGCTGACAATGATTATACAATTATCAGTGAAAATGTGTGATTCACTTCCGAAATTTGAACAACTCTCTTAGAATTGTAAATCTAAATTTTCATTTGTAACTACGAACCCAGAGTACTGAGACTGAGTGGACTATCGTATATTTAATGTTACAAAAATTGAAATATGAATATACAATCAGTAAATTTTTTTAATTACCTACGATACAAACTTGTTTACACTGACTTCAAAATACAACTGTGGAACACCACTCAGCAAAATGAAGTGATTTTCATAAAATATACTTTCTGGAGAGTCATTTCACGATTGTACATCACCTACAATTACTTGTGATTTCAGAGAAACATCAAGTTGATCTTGTGCTTTTATCGACTTTTTTTGCTACGAGCCATTTGCATCATTGGAGTTAGTAGAAATAATATATTTATGGTTGCACACGATGAGTCCTGAGTGCTCACTCCCTTCAGTGTAAAACATCTCTCATGAATATTCAGTGTGCAACCATGAATATCTTATTTCTGATGACTCCCATGATGCAATAGCCCATAGCAAGGACACCCTACAAAAGTACAAGATCAACTTGATGTTTCTCTGAAATCGCAAGTAATTGTAAGTGAGGAGTCAGCCAAGTCTATGGGCTGTAGTCGAGTACAAGAACAACCAGAATTTCTAAGTTTACTTAATTTTCATCTTAAGTGTTCTCTGTAGATACATTCTGTTGTGGTCACCCTCTAGTACTTGACTAAATATGAATGCAATTGTACAGAGTTTGTAATACAGATTTATTTGAAATAAAATGTTCAGTCAAATGGGTTCATTAGTTCTTGCATCCTGGATGCTTTGTATTCATAATGAATGTCATGACTATAGTGGTGTATGATTATTACAGCCCAGCACAGACCTATAACAGCACAACAGCCCTGTATCACTTCAACTGCCTTGGAAGTATATAATTCATTCTCAAAGTCAAATACTCATTAAAGTGTTAGACCGGATGTTAACATCATGACATCATATTACTCAGTAAAAAAGGAAGCCTCCCCACCCCCCACCCCCACCCCTCGCACAGATCCTATCGTATTGCCATCTGTGGAAATTGAGTGCCAATGTTGGTATAAGAGGATATACTATTTCCAGTTGTACTTGTGTTGTTTGTTGTTTCTCCTACTTTCATTCATTCCACTGGTGAAAGGACTGCAGAGAACACTGAGCCCCCCCCCCCCCCCCCCCGCCCATTCCAATACTACAATGACACCAGTGTTCCTCGCTAAGCTCTCCCCGCCCAGTCCAATACTACAATGACACCAGCCCGCTAAGCTTATTTATGCGGTACTTGTTTTGCGCAACCTTATATCCTTGAGCATCAAGAATGAAAATATATACAAATAAAGTATAATTAATGAAATGTTGCCATAGAGTTTCTATTCAGCATCCAAGAACAGGTTAAAAAAAAGGTTAGCTTCATATTGCAAATAAACGTAATGATTTTGCTTCTCGCATTCAGCGGAAAAGGGGGGGGGGGGGGATACCCCCTTCTGGATCATTCCCCCGCTGCTGCCATGTCACCCTTTCCATTTTATTCTTTCTCTTTAAATTGCTTTAGTCTCAAAAAGTTAAGAGGGAACATTGAATGTCACTCACAATGGGGATGTCAATAAAAATGAGATGAAATTAGTTTTTAAATAATGTGGTATGTATCGACATTTATGATCATTGAAACAAAGTTTCTTGTCCACGGTTATCAAATCAAAACTGCACTACTTGCAATTGGAACTATTTTTTGGAAAATGTTCTGTTCTGTTATAATAATAATATAATATAGGTACAATAACTGCACTGTGAATAAAATTGCTTCACCTGTGCAGTTCTGTATTTGTAAAAAGTATACACAATATACAATACATGATAAATCAAATCAAAGTAATATTTGGGTCCGCACCCAAAAATCTGTGCACTCATCAGCCCTTACGATTTCAACCTGATAGTATTTCTTACAGCTTAAAAATGGATAATATCATCGACTGGTTAAAATGTACAATGTCTAATTGGTATTTCAACAATTTTCAGGGCATATTTTGTGGTTGTCTGATCGAAAAGTGATACTCCACTTACACCAGTATAGTTTAACATGGTGACAGAATCAAATGCAAGCTTTTGCTCAAGATTGTTATTGCCATGATGCTAGTTCCATATAATATTGCCCATGAACAGATACGATGTATTTTTATGAAGAAGTGACCAATTTTTAGTGAATATGCATTTGGTTATTTGGTAGAAAAATATCTCAGTTGCAGCTAATCCACGTCTCAATGCATTGTTTTTTTTCGTATTACAAGTTCTCCTCTAGGAAAAGCATTCATGTTTATTTTCTCAAGAATTTCTTTGGTATCTGAACTAAACCACAAGCTGCTCTGGTCACTGCAATTGGAGCTGGAGCAAGTTTCTTCCATGAGTTGGTGGCAGACTGGAATAAACAAGTTACATTTGATAACTTGCCGTTGGTCTTCATTTCTCCACCATTTATGAAGATATCTTCATTTTGGACTTCACAAATAGCTGCATGACGAACTTTATTTTCCAGGAATGATAAACGTGGTGTATGATTTTCCTGACAGGTTATTGCATGTTGCCTGCTTTCATCAGCTGGTAAGATGATCTTGTAACTGCCGAAGCGGGTTATCTCGTAACCATCTGACGTTTTTCTGACAACAGGAGGATGGATTTGCTGTGCTCTATCACTCCTCATCATTTCAAGATTAACGTTTAGACTCTGCCATTCATCCTGGTGTGTATCATAGCAGTCAAAGACGTTACCACTTCCAATCACATAGATGTATCTCTCGTTCACAACCACAGCACAGGATGAAACATGGGGATGTTCCGATGGCCTCTTTTCTACCCAACGGTTTGTGTCAAAATCCAACATTTCTATGGACTTTGAGTTGCTCTTACCACCTATAACATATACTTGCTTATTGCATACTGCAGCAACACCACGTTGATGCAAATGCAAACTTGGCGGATGCTTTGTATAATTCCATTCATTCCTCAATGGATTATACACTGCAGTAGCCGACTTTGATAAGATGACGAAGTTATTGTTCAATACTACCGATGGACTTTCACATCTGACTGTAATGTCAGCTGATGGCAGTTTGATCCATCGATTTTCATTCAAAACATATGCAAGCATATAAGGCATACTTTTCAGGACCAAATGAGAATTTCCAACAGTTACACCTCGGCAAATGTTTCTAATGCGATCTGAATTACATGTCATGCCACTGGAGACAAGAATGACATCAACCAACATTTCAGGTCTGGGTTTCAGTCTGATATTGTCACTGTTGTCATCGTTGTTTAAGAGATGGAACCGTGTCACTTCCATCACATACTTTTGACACTCAGGACTTGCCTTCACCAGTGGCTCTACTTCTACCCGGTCAAGTAGGAATTTTTTGTCCACGTGTCCAAGTCGTATATGGCTCATCAACTCTGGGAATTTCGATTTACGATTTTCCTCATCAGCATTTACCCATTTCACTAGAAATTCGAACACATCTTCTTCCTTCACTTGTATATGTTCATTTGATATTATCGAACCCAATTCATCAGCTGATAGGGCCAGCATATCATCCTCATTTAGTCGCATGATTTCACTGAAGTGATATCCCAACACTTTCTGCGTCTCTGCTGACAAACTCTTCATTCTGAACTGCTCAGCCATCTTCTTGATTTGGAGACAGTTGGTTGAATTTAACTGTCCTTGGAGATAACTTTCACAGTACTCTTGCAGATGCGTCATCATGAAGTGATCTGTACCTTTCAAGATGTCAAATACATTGTCCATGTTCAAGTTGATCGTACCAGAATATATAAAATCAAGAATTGCTTCCATACCATCAGCGGTCGTACACTGCAGTTCCACATTTCCGGTCTCCGCTTCTTTCAAACCACTCCGTAGCATAGACTCGAAGTACGGACTGCAAGCTGCCAACACACAACGATGGGCCTTGAATTCTCGCCCTTCTACACGTAACGTCATATCACAGAACACCTCATCATCTCTTTGGTGTCTGATCTTGTCGATCAATAAGGATTTGTGAGACTTTCTCAAACTTACGAGACTAACACCCGCCATTTTCGAAGCATGTGATCTCTGGGTCACTTTTAACCAATCACAGTCGACATTGCTCGCCCTCACTGGCCAATATCCCGAATGCTCAGTTTTGTTCGCATCCCTTATGAATACCAACAGTCTATCTACATGATCTATGATCACATATATGGGAAGCTATGGGAAGCCGTTCAGGCCAAAAGTATTTTTTTATTTTAGCTATAGTATTTTATATTTTTCGTACTTACAAACTAATTTTAACCGTTTATGTACTTTTATTCCATGTTCACATTATTTTAATTGAAATAAGTTTTCATATATTTGAGAATATTGTTTTATTTTTCGTCTAACCAGAATTTTTTAAAGGATTATATATAATTGAAAGTCAAAATATATTTTTTGTTAAAGTTATTTTATTTTATTTTTTTAATTTTTAAAAAAAAAACATTTTTTCAACTTTTTTTTTTTTCTCAACTTTTTTTTTTTTTTTTTTTTTTTTTGGCCGAATCTGCTGACAGGCGCCAGTCACGAGCACGTCGTGCTCGTACCCGGCGCCTGTCACGAGTACGTTGTGCTTGTGACAGGCGTGTCCTTCGTCCTCCATTACGATGTGTTTCGGCGTCAAATACACGTTCATATTACCTTCGAAATTGATCGCTCAAACATTATATCAGATCTGAAAACTGTTAATTTACGTGTGATAGTATCTGTTTTTTCCAACAACCGCGACTTCAGCCGCGTACACACATATGTACACCGCATGTGATGATGACCGTATGTATGATGTATTACATGATGTAGTACGTAGGATACGATCCATGTGCAACGGGTAAAGGTAGTTAATCTAAAACAACTAAAGTTTGTTGCATCAATAACAATTACATTCATTATTGTGAAACTGACCAGAATTGAAATAAGATGGTACACTATACTGTGAGCATGAGCAAAATAGCTTTAGGAACAAAAACGTGAGGAAAAGTGAACGCGTATTTCCAATGGGTCAGTCAGGTACTACTTCTAGTACGAGCGCACATGTTGACGACGACCTGCTGTATTACATATCAACCTAAACCAGCTTTTCTATATCGCCTTGTAACGTTGTTATCATTGTTGTTATTGTTGTTGTTGTTGTTGTTGTTGTTGTTGTAAAGATACAGTTTACTTCATCGTTCATTGTAGTATACATTCTCTTGGTGTTCAGAGTACACATGTATCATGAAAAGTTGAGAACAACACGTCTACGTATGTAATACAGCAGGTCGACGTCAACATGTGCGCTCGTACTAGAAGTACCTGAATGACCGTTTGGAAATACCTTCACCCGTTGCACATGGATCGTACGCGGCTGAAGTCGCGGTTGTTGGAAAAAACAGATACTATCACACGTAAATTAACAGTTTTCAGATCTGATATAATGTTTGAGCGATCAATTTCGAAGGTAATAAGAACGTGTATTTGATGCCGAAACACGTTGTAATGGAGGACAAAGGACACGCCTGTCACGAGCACGACGTACTCGTGACAGGCGCCGGGTACGAGCACGACGTGCTCATGTCCGGCGCCTGTCAGCAGACTCGGCCAAAAAAAAAAAAAAAAAAAAAGTTGAGAAAAAAAAAAAAGTTGAAAAAATGTTTTTTTTAAAAATTAAAAAAATAAAATAAAATAACTTTAACAAAAAATATATTTTGACTCAATTATATATAATCCTTTAAAAAATTCTGGTTTGACGAAAAATAAAACAATATTCTCAAATAAATGAAAACTTATTTCAATTAAAATAATGTAACCATGGAATAAAAGTACATAAACGGTTAAAATTAGTTTGTAAGTACGAAAAATATAAAATACTATAGCTAAAATAAAAAAATACTTTTGGCCTGAACGGCTTCCCATAGGAAGCCGTTCAGGCCAAAAATATTTTTTTATTTTAGCTATAGTATTTTATGTTTTTCGTACTTACAAACTAATTTTAACCGTTCATGTACTTTTATTCCATGTTCACATTAATTTAATTGAAATAAGTTTTCATTTATTTGAGAATATTGTTTTATTTTTCGTCAAACCAGAATTATTTTAAGGATTATATATAATTGAAAGTCAAAATATATTTTTTGTTAAAGTTTTTTATTTTATTTTTTAAATTCAAAAAAAAAATTTCAACTTTTTTTTTTTTCTTCCCAACTTTTTTTTTTGGCCGAGTCTGCTGACAGGCGCCGGTGCAGAGCACGTCGTGCTCGTACCCGGCGCCTGTCACGAGTACGAGGCGTGACCTTTGACATCCATTACGACGTGTTCCGGCGACGAATGTGAAGCTACCATCATATTCATATTCATCTTCACGTTCAAAAGTTGACCTCTACGCTCAATGATAGCTTCACACGTTCATCATCAGATTCGAAGTCTCCCAAATGGGTACGAACATGCGTTCGGCAAATCACATATCCTTCATTGACAGGTTGAAATCATGTGATTGTAATTAATTTTCATTTGACTTGCGTGCATTTGCATGCTCTCTTTTTATTTTTGCCAGAGTATCAAATTTGCACCATGAACTATTGTTGTCATGGACCATATTTTTTACAATCAATTGTGTTGCCCCTCCCCTATCAAGGGAACTACATACATTGTGATAATTGTGGTCTTGACAACACTATTTTGACAATTTGTGTAAATTTCACCAGTGTTAAGTGTTAAGTAGGGTTTCAAAGATAGCGCGAAATCAAAACAATCCATGACACTATAAGTGGCCAAGAGATATCACCTTGTCACTTGATCTCACGGATTCAAAACACACCCATCCAGGCCGTATTTTATTACATTACTCATATAGGTTATTTGTACACCCATATGATATACTGATATTTCATTTTCAAAGATATGGGAAAGGCATACTAAACATCCAAATTAGTTTTTTATATGACAACAATACTTTGATACTCTGACAAAAATAAAAATAGAGCATATGTGATTTGCCGAATGCGTGTTCGCACCCATTCGGAAGACTTCGAATCTCACTGATGATGAACGTGTGAAGCTATCGTTATATATTCACATTGAGGGTGAAGGTCTACTTTTGAAAGTGAAGATGAATATGAATATGATGATAGCTTCACATTCGTGTTTTGGCGTCAAATACACGTTCTTATTACCTTCGAAATTGATCGCTCAAACATTATATCAGATCTCAAAACTCTTAATTTTAATACGTGTGATAGTATCTGTTTTTTCCAACAACCGCGACTTCAGCCGCGTACGATCCATGTGCAACGGGTAAAGGTATTTCCAATGGGTCAGTCAGGTACTTCTAGTACGAGCGCACATGTTGACGTCGACCTGCTGTATTACATACGTAGACGTGTTGTTCTCAACTTTTCATGATATATGCATGTGTATTCAGAACACCGAGAGAATGTATACTACAATGTACGATGAAGTAAACTGAATCTTTACAACAACAACAACAACAACAACAACAACAACAACAACAATAATAACAACAACAATAACAACAACAAAAACAACAACAACGACGACGACGACGACGACGACGACGACGATGATAACAAGGCGATAAAAGCTGGTTTAGGTTGATATGTAACACATCAGCAGGTCGACATCAACATATGCGCTCGTATTAGAAGTAGTACCTGACTGACCCATTGGAAATACGCGTTCACTTTTCCTCACGTTTTTGTTCCTAAAGCTGTTTTGCTCACGCTCACAGTATAGTGTACCATCTTATTTCAATTCTGGTCAGTTTCACAAGAATGAATGTAATTGTTATTGATGCAACAAACTTTAGTTGTTTTAGATTAACTACCTTTACCCTTTGCACATGGATCGTGTCTTACGTACTACATCATGTAATACATCATACATGCGGTCATAACCTTAACGTGACGGTGTACACATGTGTGTACGCGGCTGAAGTAAATTAACAGTTTTGAGATCTGATATAATGTTTGAGCGACCAATTTCGAAGGTAATGAGAAGGTGTATTTGACGCCGAAACACGTCGTAATGGATGTCGAAGGACATGCCTGTCACGAGCACGACGTACTCGTGACAGGCGCTGGTCAACAGACTCGGCCCAAAAAAAAGTTGGGAAGAAGAAAAAAAAAAAAAAAGTTGAAATTTTTTTTTGAATTTAAAAAATAAAATAAAAAACTTTAACAAAAAATATATTTTGACTTTCAATTATATATAATCCTTAAAATAATTCTGGTTTGACGAAAAATAAAACAATATTCTCAAATAAATGAAAACTTATTTCAATTAAATTAATGTGAACATGGAATAAAAGTACATGAACGGTTAAAATTAGTTTGTAAGTACGAAAAATATAAAATACTATAGCTAAAATAAAAAAATATTTTTGGCCTGAACTATGGGAAGCCGTTCAGGCCAAAAGTTTTTTTTTATTTTTGCTATAGTATTTTATATTTTTCGTACTTACAAACTAATTTTAACAGTTTATGTACTTTTATTCCATGTTCACATTATTTTAATTGAAATAAGTTTGCATTTATTTGAGAATATTGTTTTATTTTTCGTCAAACCAGAATTATTTTAAGGATTATATATAATTGAAAGTCAAAATATATTTTTGTTAAAGTTTTTTATTTTATTTTTTAAATCTAAAAAAAAAAAATTTCAACTTTTTTTTTTTTTCTTCCCAACTTTTTTTTTTGGCCGAGTCTGCTGACCAGCGCCTGTCACGAGTACGTCGTGCTCGTGACAGGCATGTCCTTCGACATCCATTACGACGTGTTCCGGCGTCAAATAAACCTTCTCATTACCTTCGAAATTGGTCGCTGAAACATTATATCAGATCTCAAAACTGTTAATTTACGTGTGATAGTATCTGTTTTTTCCAACAACCGCGACTTCAGCCGCGTACACACATGTGTACACCGTCACGTTAAAGTTATCGACCGCATGTATTATGTACTACATGATGTAGTACGTAGGACACGATCCATGTGCAAAGGGTAAAGGTAGTTAATCTAAAACAACTAAAGTTTGTTGCATCAATAACAATTTAAATAAGATGGTACACTATACTGTGAGCGTGAGCAAAACAGCTTTAGGAACAAAAACATGAGGAAAAGTGAACGCGTATTTCCAATGGGTCAGTCAGGTACTACTTCTTGTACGAGCGCACATATTGACGTCGACCTGCTGTATTACACATCAACCTAAACCAGCTTTTATCGCCTTGTTACCATCATCATCGTCGTCGTCGTCGTCGTCGTCGTCGTCGTCGTCGTCATCGTCGTTGTTGTTGTTGTTGTTGTTGTTGTTGTTGTTGTTGCTGTTGTTGTAAAGATTCAGTTTACTTCATCGTACAATGTAGCATACATTCTCTTGGTGTTCTGAGTACACATGCATATATCATGAAAAGTTGAGAACAACACGTCTACGTATGTAATACAGCAGGTCGACGTCAACATGTGCGATCGTACTGACTGACCCATTGGAAATACCGTTACCCGTTGCACATGGATCGTACGCGGCTGAGTCGCGGTTGTTGGAAAAAACAGATACTATCACACGTCAATTAACAGTTTTGAGATCTGATATAATGTTTGAGCGATCAATTTCGAAGGTAATAAGAACGTGTATTTGACGCCAAAACACGAGTGTGAAGCTATCATCATATTCATATTCATCTTCACTTTCAAAAGTTGACCTCCACGCTCAATGTGAATATATGATGATAGCGTCACACGTTCATCATCAGTAAGATTCGAAGTCTTCCGAATGGGTACGAGCACGCGTTCGGCAAATCACATATCCTTAATTGACATGTTGAAATCATGTAATTGTGATTACTTTCCCTTGATTTGCGTGGATTTTCATGCTCTCTTTTTATTTTTGCCAGAGTATCAAAGTATTGTCATATAAAAAACTAATTTGGATGTTTATGCCTTTCCCATATCTTTGAAAATGAAATATCAGTATATCATATGGGTGTACAAAACACCTATATGAGTAATGTAATAAAATACGGCCTGGATGGGTGTATTTTGAATCCGTGACATCAAGTGACAAGGTGATGATTTCCTGCAGTGCCACTATCTTTGAAACCCTATGTAGCCGAGGTATATATGGCGCCCTCACTTTGTCCTTATTTCATACCTTTGTTTTTCCTACTAGTTTTAATTATGTATGCATTTCTTTTGATTGATGTCCACCTATGCTTTGCTACATAGCCACCTGTTTGATTTAGACATCTTATGAATACTTAGTTATATGTTTGATTTGTGTCTTCGTGTCACTGTACAACAGTCCTCAGAGCAGTACACAAGTGTCTCTGTTGCAGTCAAACTAGTTATCCACGTTGCCTTTGTATTGGGATGGTCAACGGAGTTTGGTCCAAGAAGTCCCGGAGCTCCGCCAATAGATGTACAGGGTGTTCTCGTGTACCCGAAGTTACTTACAGTGCGGGCTAACAAACCTTGGAAATATAACTATTTCCAGAATTAGTGGTATATTGGCTGTGTTTATGGTTATTGCAGTGGTGTCTGTCGTCGCCGTGCATACGGAGAGGAAACGTCCAGAAAACTGTAAACGTGAGTTCCTGCATTCTGACTACTCTGAAGCATTAAAGTGTCGTACGTGTTGCTGTCGAAGTGTAATTATACTGCAGAACTGAAAGTGTCGTGCGTTGTTGCTGTAGAAGTGTAATTATACTGCAGAACTGAGAAGAGGCAGAGCTGTGTCCAGGAGACTGCCTTATTAGGAAATTCTGTGTTGTGTGTACGTGTCGCCGTCGGTACAGTATAAAGGGCGTGACTTTAAAAGCGTACTGTGCTATTGTGTTGTGTTGAAGTCCGTGAACTATTGCTCAATTATTCTCTTTCGTGTCGTGACATTTATTTAAACTAGAAATTCTATTATTTCGTCCGAATATAACCTGCTGTTGTAGGAGTGTACGTCGTCTTTCTTAAGTTTTGTGGAACTAGACGTGTTCTCGCCAAGTGTAGGAGTTGTTGAACTAAACTTATTGTTTTACGTGCGGTGTACTAACAATCAAGCTTCGTTCAAGAATAGTGACAGCCATCTTGTACACGCAAACTTTATAGTGGCAGCCATCTTGTACACGCAAACTTTATAGTGGCAGCCATCTTGTACACGCAAACTTTATTCTGTTTCTTTCATTCAAGAATAGTGGCAGCCATCTTGTACACGCGAACTTTATTTTACTTTTATGTATTTAGTTCCTCCCGTTTCAGCTTCGTGACATTTAATTACTTGCAGTTCCGGCGATATTTGATAGTCAATTTAAAACTACTCATTGTAATATTATTTCACTATACAAATCAACTTAGGATACTTATTGTAATATTATTTTCATTTGTATAAATCAACTCAAGACAATTTATCGTACTATTAATTAATTTTTGGAATTTAGAAATAACTTATTGTAAACTAAATATTAATCTTTGAGAACGGATCCGATAGTGTTTACTTTTCCTACTGAAAGCTTATTTTGTAGATATTGTGATTTATGTTAAGTAAAAGCATACTATCAGTTCATTTATACCTATATAATCTCGTGCTATTAATTTTACTATTTATAACTACTGTCCCTGAACCCAAGTCCCCACGACGGCATCGATCATACGCAACCTTAGCCCCGTCCGTAAGACTGTGTTGCTTACATTTTTGGCGCCCAACGTGGGGCTCGAGTCAACTTAAGGTTGCTAGTAGTGTCAATTTGGAAAGTTTAAACTTCCATAGTAAAATTGTACCTTTACAGTTTACCAGTCAATCCGAAAATTGTAATTATTTTGTGCACTTTATTGCAATTGAAAAAGTGAATTCATTCTATATATCATCAACGATAAGTTTATGATCGATGCTGTCAGGACTACATACTTGTATACTGGTATTAATATTGATAAGATTGAAAGACTTGAATTGACAACAATTACATTGGAGTAGTAATTTGTGTGAATGCTTATATACAGACTAGTCACTGTGTTTCAAAGGTTCGGCAATAATTTTAATTCTTACGATTGTCACTTATAGGGTGATTGTATCTATTTATAACGCATTACTCTAGTAATTATCAAGTAGACGTATTAATATTCATCGTCGTATTATTGTGTTATCTACTTACATACAAAATGGCTTCTGTGATTAACATTTCTAAGAAAAACATACGTAACACTATCCTGATAGATAACATTTCAAAAAATATTACCAAAGACCATATGTTCGATATTTTATCTCAAGTAGGAGATATTGTAAATTTTGTATTTCCATATGACTCCGTCACAAGTACTCACAAGGGTTATGGGTGTTGTGAATATCGTGATGTGGCTACTATGCGTAGTGCTATTGACATGTTGCACAATAGAGAATTTGCAGGTCGTCGTTTGTCTGTCACAATGATTCCTACTGCTTTATATAGTCAATTTGATTCTGAAACTGACACTGCAAGTGAGTGTTCAACAGTAGACGAGAAAGAAACGTATATTGTCAAAGACGAAACTACTGATAGTCCTTCTATCACTAAACATATAGACACTGCTATTGACCGTGGTAATAGTTATAGTCGGGGTGACCTTGCTAAAATGGCTGAAGTGTTGGAAAGAGCTGGTCATGGAGTTAAGTGGCAAGATGAATGCGAATCTGAAATATTGGAGCGAACCAGCCACAGAGTTCAGTCACCAGACGAATATGGATCCAATGTTTCGAGGCAACACCAGCCTACTTCTCTGCATCGCTCATATCACTCTGAATCTTCTCCTGCCTCTTATTCAACCAAACACACAACCACTCATAGTTCGTCACATCATGCATATGATGAGACATCGAATTATCCTTCTCTAACTCTCCCAGCAAATTTCTTACAACCACCACGTATAGTTACTTTTTCAGGTGACCCTAAATCGAGATCTAGAGGTGATGCAACTTTTGAATCCTGGCAGTACGAGGTTGAGTGTTTGCTTATGGATGGTACATACCGTCGAGAGATACTTACACCTGCTGTTAGAAAATCAATCCGTGGTGAAGCCAGTCAGGTAATTATGCACATGGGGATCGATGCGACTATCGAGCAAATGGTTCGGAAGTTAGAAGGCATCTATGGGGTTGTTGAAACAGGAGCTACTCTATTACAAAGATTCTATAATAGTAAACAAAACGATGGTGAAACTGTAGCAGGCTATGGATGTAGACTCGAGGTGGCGATAAATAAGGCTAGAGAAAGAGGGAGTATTTCAGCAACTATGGTTGATGAAGCTCTTAGAACTGTCTTTTGGAGAGGACTGAAAGACGATCGTGTTAAGAATATTGCAAGACATCGTTACGAAACTGTTACTACTTTTGATGCACTTCTCAGAGTTGTACGAAATGCAGAGCAAGAAGTGGCCGAATCATTTCATTCTGTTGGTAATGTTTCTAAACCACGTCAGCAATCTAGTTATGCAAGACAAGCCACTACAAACGATCGAGATAGACAAAAAGAAAGTGACAGAGTAAGAGAGCTTGAATCTACTGTAAAAAACCTCACAGAAAGACTTAGGAACGTAGAAATGAGTTCTAATTCAGATATTGGTAGGGGTCGCCCGAGAGAGAGGATGCAGAATGTATTTCGTTCACAGAGATCAGAAAACAGTGCTGAAAGAGGCCGAAATCAAACTTATGGTCAACGTAGGAGACAGTACACATCTGAGCCAATAAGATGTTACAACTGCGGTCAAGAAGGACACATAGCAAGAGTATGCCGAACTCCAGTACAGCGTATACCAGGTCAAAGTTCATCTAGGGCCACTAATCACATGGTGAGTACCGATTCCAAACCTGTTCTACTTGGTAGTAACAGACAGTTGATGGAGAGAATTGTTGGACGTGCAAACGAGGAGAAAGCATGTGTAAATGGTGTGACTTGCACAAGTCTTGTTGATACTGGTTCACAAGTAACCACAATAAGTAATTCTTTTCATAAAAAGTATCTGTCAAAATATGCAGTCGAACCACTGGACAACTTACAAGTAGAAGGTGCCAATGGTTTAGCAGTGCCATATCTTGGTTACATTGAGGTACAAATCAGCTTCCCAGAAGATGTATTCGGTAGTGAGGAAACTTTTGATGTTCTAGCACTGGTTGTACCAGATAGCAACTATAATGCGAGGGTACCCTTAACGGTTGGTACAAATCTGATTGGTCAGTGTAAAGAGTATTGTCAACGTTTATTTGGATCATGCTTTTACAGGGACAAAACACAGTCACAAATATGGCAGACCGCATATAGACGTATTGGACAGAGAGACCTTTATTGTAACAGCAAGGATGGAAAACTGGGAGAAGTAAAGACAAGTTTGAAGCAACCCATCAGAATTGAACCTGGAATGTCCAAAATTATCAAAGGCAGAGTAAAGTCTGGACCAAAGGGTGATTGTTATATTGCGGTGGTAGAACCAGCAGGTATGACTAGTCTCTCTGGAAATGTAATCGTTAGTCCCGTTGCAGTAACCTTGAAATGTAAGGGCAAGAAAACTTTTGTTCCTGTCCATGTTCACAACATTTCGTCAAAAACTATTGTCGTTGGTCCTGGTGTCGTGGTTGGTGAAATTAATGCTGTCACTTGGGTTGGTAGTCCATCAAACTATGCCGTCATTTCTAATCGTCAGTCTGTATTGATTGGTGAACCAGAGTTAGAACCCCACCGTATTTCAGGGATGTACCAAGCGTCTTCAATGTCCGCTGATTTGAAAAGTGAAATACAGTTTGACCTTAGTAAGGCACCTTTAAACCATACCCAGCATGAGCAAGCACAAAGTCTACTGATGAAAATGTGCCCTGTTTTTGCCAAACATGACAGCGACTTGGGTTATACCTCTGCGATAGAACATACTATACCTCTCATAGACGAAAAACCAGTCAAAGAACGGTCACGTAGGATACCACCTGCTCGATACAATGAACTGAGAAAACTATTACAAAGTATGGTAGATACTGGGGTGATTAGAGAATCGTATAGTCCCTGGGCAGCTCCGATAGTGTTGGTTGAAAAGAAAGATGGTAGTACAAGGTTGTGCATTGATTACAGAAAGTTGAATGCAAAGACTGTCAGAGATTCATATGCGTTGCCAAGAATTGAAGAGAGTCTAGATGCACTGAATGGGTCTAAATGGTTCTCATCGATTGATCTACAAAGTGGGTATTGGCAGATTGGTGTTTCAGAAAGGGATATACCTAAAACGGCTTTTGTCACACCATTGGGTTTCTACGAGTGTAATCGTATGCCTTTTGGCCTTACAAATGCTCCGAGTACTTTTCAACGGTTGATGGAAAAATGTATGGGTGATCATAATTTAAAAGTGTGTCTGGTTTACTTAGATGATATCATAATCTTTTCGTCAACATTTGAAGAACACCTTGAAAGATTGGAAGCTGTGCTGACTCGACTGGACGAGTATGGGTTAAAGGTCAAGTTATCCAAGTGCCAGTTTTTCCAGCGTGAAGTTAAATATCTTGGTCATGTAGTATCGGAAAATGGAATACAGACAGACCCAGAGAAATTGTCGGCACTGAAGACATGGCCAACTCCAAAGAATGCGAAACAGCTGAAGTCGTTCCTGGGGTTTGCTGGATATTACAGGCGGTTTGTGAAGGGATTCTCCCAGATAGCTGCTCCACTTCATGCACTAGTTGGTGGAAATCCGAGAAAAAGAAAAGACAAGAAGAAATATCAGCCCGTCCCAGAGTATAAATGGACAGTTGAATGTCAGCAGGCTTTTGATGTACTGATTGATAAACTGACGTCACCACCGATCTTGGGGTTTGCCGACTATAATATTCCCTTCGAATTGCATACTGATGCTAGTCACAGTGGTTTGGGAGCCGCCCTATATCAAGATCAACAAGGTGTCAAGAGAGTGATAGCATACGCCAGTAGAAGTCTGTCGAAAGCAGAGAAGAATTATCCAGCTCATAAATTAGAGTTTCTTGCTCTTAAGTGGGCCGTAACTGACAAGTTTCACGACTATCTATATGGTAATGTTTTCAAGGTGGTCACGGATAACAACCCGCTCACCTATGTGACAACATCAGCTAAATTGGATGCCACTGGACATAGATGGTTAGCAGCATTGTCCACGTATAATTTTACCCTGGAGTATAGATCTGGAAGGAAGAATGGTGACGCTGATGGATTATCTCGTCGTCCTCATGAACCAAGTGATGTTGAAGGGTGTACCCAGATCTCATCAGATAGTGTAAAGGCAATATGTCAGGCTGTAGATGCGGCACTACCATTGGTAGAAACTGTAGGTGCCAGCCCTGACGTAGTTCCAAAATTGCTGGAGGAACCTTTATTGGTATCTGGGACCAGATCTCTACCCACAGTGACTGCAGACGAATGGAGAGAACTTCAACAAAAGGACAAAACCATAAAGAGAATAATCTGGTATATGGACAACAAGAAACGTCCTCGTCCAATAGATAGGAAAAAAGAAATGGCTGAAGTCCAACTCATGCTAAAGGAAATCGACAGATTATGTTACAAGAATGGTGTAGTATATAGACAGCGAATGGACTCGAGTGGTAAGAAGCAGTATCAGCTTGTATTACCCAGACAGTATAGAGACATGGCAATGAAAGGACTTCATGATGATGTTGGTCACCTTGGAAAGGAGAGATGTGTAGATTTGCTGAGGTCACGATTCTATTGGCCCCACATGGCAAATGATATGGATGAGAAGATTAGACATTGCCCTAGGTGTATCCTGAGGAAGGCGCCAACAAGTCAAAGTATCGCTCCACTGGTAAATGTCAACACTACACAACCAATGGAATTAGTGTGCATGGACTACTTGACATTGGGGGAGTCAAAGGGTGGAATAAGTAATATATTGGTGATCTCCGACCATTTCACCAGGTACACAGTTGCCATACCTACAAGAAATCAGACCGCAAAATTGACAGCCAAAGTACTGTGGGAAAACTTTATTGTTCATTACGGATTTCCCGGAAGGTTGCATTCCGACCAAGGGAGGAACTTCGAAAGTGAAGTAATAAGTGCATTATGTAAGATTGGTGGAATGGAGAAATCGAGGACAACGCCGTATCATCCACAGGGAAATGGGCAAGTGGAGCGTTTCAATAGGACATTGCTTGGAATGCTGGGAACTATGGGAGAAGAACAAAAGAAAGACTGGAAGACATATGTAGCTCCTCTTGTGCATGCATATAACTGTACGAAACATGACAGTACTGGGTTCTCACCATACTTCCTGATGTTTGGTAGACACCCTAAGCTGCCGATAGATATCTACCTTGGTGTGGAGCCGGAGGAATCAAAACATAGGAGTCATCACGAATATGCCTGTGCTTTGCGGGAACGACTTAGATATGCATATGCATTGGCATCAACAGAAGCAAGAAAACATGCAGATAGGAACAAAGGAAGATATGACAGAAAGACTCACGAATCGATGTTAGCACCAGGAGACCGAGTATTGGTAAGAAATGTTAAATTACGAGGCAAGCACAAATTGGCAAATCTTTGGGAAGCTCTACCCTACCAAGTAATTCGACGAACAAATGCCGAATTGCCTGTGTATATTGTTCAGAGAGAAGATGGTAGAGGGCCTGAACGAATCCTTCATCGCAACTTACTCTTACCATGTACTGTCTTACCATGTCCAGCCATGGTCAAGAAAGGAAAACAAGTTTCAACTCCTAGAACTAGACGTAGTTTGCAAAAAGAAATAGTTAAATCATCAGACAGTGTTAGTAGTACATCAGAAGATGACCAGTGTAATTTTGTGGTAAATGTTGTACCTTCTAGAACCAAAACTACTGGTATTCCAAGTGGTAGAGATCCACCTACAAATGGTGAAATGGCTGAAATAAAGAGTGATTTAACAGAGTTACGTATCTTAGGCTCATCAAATGAATCTGATCAAACTTATCAACCTTCCTATATAGAACAACCGACAAGTCCACGCAATGATAGTGCTGACCAGTATCCAGTTGGTATCCCAGAAGCTAGTAACGATATTGATTCTGAGGTAGAGTCACTGGTGGAAACTGAACCTCAACTTAAGCGATCACAGCGAATCAGAAGGCCTCCAAATCGTTTGACATATTCACAACAAGTATCTAAACCTGCATGGATTGTCAAAGCTGACTTTTTAACATCTTTAAGAGAACAATTTTCAGATCAGACTCCAACCTTGTGTAATGCAATCATTGATATTGTCACCAAGGGTTAAAACTGTAACTCGACGTGTTCTGTCCTCGTCTACTAGTCATTTCTGTCTTGAATGTCGAGACGACATTTCCAAAGTGGGGGAGTGTGTAGCCGAGGTATATATGGCGCCCTCACTTTGTCCTTATTTCATACCTTTGTTTTTCCTACTAGTTTTTAATTATGTATGCATTTCTTTTGATTGATGTCCACCTATGCTTTGCTACATAGCCACCTGTTTGATTTAGACATCTTATGAATACTTAGTTATATGTTTGATTTGTGTCTTCGTGTCACTGTACAACAGTCCTCAGAGCAGTACACAAGTGTCTCTGTTGCAGTCAAACTAGTTATCCACGTTGCCTTTGTATTGGGATGGTCAACGGAGTTTGGTCCAAGAAGTCCCGGAGCTCCGCCAATAGATGTACAGGGTGTTCTCGTGTACCCGAAGTTACTTACAGTGCGGGCTAACAAACCTTGGAAATATAACTATTTCCAGAATTAGTGGTATATTGGCTGTGTTTATGGTTATTGCAGTGGTGTCTGTCGTCGCCGTGCATACGGAGAGGAAACGTCCAGAAAACTGTAAACGTGAGTTCCTGCATTCTGACTACTCTGAAGCATTAAAGTGTCGTACGTGTTGCTGTCGAAGTGTAATTATACTGCAGAACTGAAAGTGTCGTGCGTTGTTGCTGTAGAAGTGTAATTATACTGCAGAACTGAGAAGAGGCAGAGCTGTGTCCAGGAGACTGCCTTATTAGGAAATTCTGTGTTGTGTGTACGTGTCGCCGTCGGTACAGTATAAAGGGCGTGACTTTAAAAGCGTACTGTGCTATTGTGTTGTGTTGAAGTCCGTGAACTATTGCTCAATTATTCTCTTTCGTGTCGTGACATTTATTTAAACTAGAAATTCTATTATTTCGTCCGAATATAACCTGCTGTTGTAGGAGTGTACGTCGTCTTTCTTAAGTTTTGTGGAACTAGACGTGTTCTCGCCAAGTGTAGGAGTTGTTGAACTAAACTTATTGTTTTACGTGCGGTGTACTAACAATCAAGCTTCGTTCAAGAATAGTGACAGCCATCTTGTACACGCAAACTTTATAGTGGCAGCCATCTTGTACACGCAAACTTTATAGTGGCAGCCATCTTGTACACGCAAACTTTATTCTGTTTCTTTCATTCAAGAATAGTGGCAGCCATCTTGTACACGCGAACTTTATTTTACTTTTATGTATTTAGTTCCTCCCGTTTCAGCTTCGTGACATTTAATTACTTGCAGTTCCGGCGATATTTGATAGTCAATTTAAAACTACTCATTGTAATATTATTTCACTATACAAATCAACTTAGGATACTTATTGTAATATTATTTTCATTTGTATAAATCAACTCAAGACAATTTATCGTACTATTAATTAATTTTTGGAATTTAGAAATAACTTATTGTAAACTAAATATTAATCTTTGAGAACGGATCCGATAGTGTTTACTTTTCCTACTGAAAGCTTATTTTGTAGATATTGTGATTTATGTTAAGTAAAAGCATACTATCAGTTCATTTATACCTATATAATCTCGTGCTATTAATTTTACTATTTATAACTACTGTCCCTGAACCCAAGTCCCCACGACGGCATCGATCATACGCAACCTTAGCCCCGTCCGTAAGACTGTGTTGCTTACACCTACTTATTAACACTTAACACTTACACTGGTGAAATTTACACAAATTGTCAAAATAGTGAGACCACAATTATCACAATGTATGTAGTTCCCTTGATAGGGGAGGGGCAACGCAATGGTCCATTATGGATTGTAAAAAATATGGTCCATGACAACAATAGTTCATGGAGCAAATTTGATACTCTGGCAAAAATAAAAAGAGAGCATGCAAATCCACGCAAGTCAAATGAAAATTAATTACAATCACATGATTTCAACCTGTCAATGAAGGATATGTGATTTGCCGAATGCGTGTTCGTACCCATTTGGGAGACTTCGAATCTGATGATGAACATGTGAAGCTATCATCATATTCACATTGAGCGTAGAGGTCAACTTTTGAACGTGAAGATGAATATGATGGTATCTTCACACTCGTCGCCGAAACACGTCGTAATGGATGTCAAAGGTCACGCCTCGTACTCGTGACAGGCGCCGGGTACGAGCACGACGTGCTCTGCACCGGCGCCGGTCATCAGACTCGGCCAAAAAAAAAAAGTTGGGAAGGAAAAAAAAAAAAAAAGTTGAAAAATATTTTTTTTAATAATTTAAAAAATAAAATAAAAAACTTTTTAAAAAAAATATTTTGACTTTCAATTATATATAATCCTTAAAAAATACTGGTTTGACGAAAAGTAAAACAATATTCTCAAATAAATGCAAACTTATTTCAATTAAAATAATGTGAACATGGAATAAAAGTACATAAACTGTTAAATTAGTTTGTAAGTACGAAAAATATAAAATACTACAGCAAAAATAAAAAAATACTTTTGGCCTGAACGGCTTCCCATACTGAACGGCTTCCCATACACATAACCCAATTTCAGAACAATCAAAATTTATGATCAAAGGTGTTTTTTTTCAAAATTATCTCGAACAGAATAATGAATTCGAATAATGATTTTAGCACAAAGTAATAGCTTTGGAAAATTTGCTAATTAATTATTAGTAACTTTGTATTCAATACTGCAGTTTAGTATTTTATATACATTTATATTTATATATAATAATGTTGTTTTTGACTCTTGATCATGTATTTTTTTACATTATTTCATGACAAATGGAATAAATATATATTATAATGCTTTAAATAGTCTAGATACTATCTCAAGATCTCTTTTTGCATTGTGTGATGAAGACATGATTTGTATACCTTGGGTTGCACCTAGACTATAGATATATATAAGGAAGCTGTCATTACTTTTGGTGGTGGGGGGGGGGATGGAATCTGATGAGAGTCACACAAAAATACGGGGAGTGGGTTAGTCAAAAACAGGTGTGAAATGGGGTGGGCTACTTATATACTTTTGAAAACATACAGAAGTACAGAACACATTTACATAAATATGATGAACTAGAACATGCCTTCCATGATCAAACATTTGCAAAATTCGAAAAGAAAACTGATAATTTATTTCAATAGTAAACAGGTCCACATATACATGTATATAGACAAAAATCCATGTGTTTCAAGTGCCACAGGGATAATGCAGTGCGCATGCAGCGAGCATGTAATTGATTGATTGAATGATTGATTAATAGATTAATAGAATTGTTTGATTGTCTGTACAGATTTTTGATAAATGCATTTCTTTTCATTTTTATACCTATTTTACTGAGTCATAACAGATATATGCGAATGTTTTCCTTGGTTTAATTGCAAATAGTTTCAACTTGAAGAAAGTATGTTGACAAGTTTATGTAGTATTGCTATCGCAGAGTCCTTCATATAATTGAAATATTGCTATGTTTTCCTATATTCGAAATGACCACAATTGTACATACCCCTATAAATGTGGTCATAGGATAAAATAACAAATTCTTGTTGTTAACGATTTGTAATTACTTCCTTGCTGATTCTTGTCAATAGTTATTTATTTATTTACTTATTGCGTGTTTGTTTGTTTACTTATTTTGTTTTGTCTGTTGTTTGTTTGTTTGTTTTCGTAAACATAACTAACTTCATTTCGGGTTTGCAGTCATTTGTGAGGTAATGTTCCATTCAACGAAATAATGAAATTATTATAGGTATTTACGATATTCAAAAATTACCGTCACAGTGACTTGCAAAATAGAGCTCTCTATTTCACAACAGTCTCTGTAACGGTAATTTTTGAGAGCGTGTGTATGCTTGTTTTTCTCACCTATATCTCAAACACCCATTGACTGTATGATTGACACCTCGGACAATTAATTCTGAGAATACATCAAAATAATAGTTTAATACAATTATATACTAGACATTTCTGAAGTACATCTCTGTCAACTTTGGCACTCATGAAATTTGATAAATGCAATTACAGTAAAATATATAATTAATATTGCAATACAAACAGAAATCCATATACGATTTAATTGAAAAACCAACAACATATTAGGCGTAATAAAAAAATTGTATGGTTCTGATTACATTCAATTTTAGAATAGGTGGGGTAGGTCGATTTTTTATTTCATTTTTTAATTATTTTGTTTTTCATATGTGAGTCTCTAGTTCAGGGAGTTATGTTTTTTCATTGTTTTCCATATGGTCTCTGTGTTTTTGGTTTCTTCTCATCAGATGTACAGTCATTACAGATTGGAAGAAGAATTTTATATTGTCTTTTTAAGTTGATGTCAGTTTCTTGTGAGACTTCACAATTTTCGCGATGTTGTCATTTTTTTCTCGAAAACATTAAAAAAAAGTTTAGCATGAGAAACTAGGGGAGGTCGAGTAACCGGAACCAAACAATTATTTTTTTTAAGGCCTTACTAAAACTTTTTTTTAAAATTAAATGTATTTGTCTAATTTATGTGAGATAAGACTATCTTAAATCCTTCAAAGATAAAATAAAATAATTTAAAGATATACAAAAAGTATTTAGGATTATACGAAAAGCAATGATCCAATCTTGAGTTGTGACGTCATCAACCATTGTGGACTTTTGAAATGATAAAAACAAACTTTAGAGAAGTTTTTCTACTTCAGATAGGTTGTATCTCAAACAATAGCACCAGTCTTTGACACCCCATACAACTAATTCTGAGAATACATCAAATGAATTGTTCAATGTATAATAGTAAGCTAGACAATTCTGAAGTACGCCTCTGTAAACTTTGGCACCGATGAAATTTGATATCACACATTAAATGTAATGAGAGTAAAATATTAAAATAATATTAATATATAGAAATTCAAAATATGAATACTGTATACAAGAAAGCTAAAAAAAACTTAATATATATCAATAAAAACATTGTATTTGTGTAACTTTATGAGAGAAAATACCACCAATGGCACTGTACCACAACTGTAGTTGGCTGTTGGTATGGGTGTGGTCTTGTTGCTAGGCATATTTACCTACATTTTTGGAATCTTCATTATTTGCCTATCCTTTCCAGTTTTCATGTTTGCAATATAAAACCTTGGTTTAGCCATTTCTAGGGGCGTGGTCCTGTTGCTAGGCATATTTACATACATTTTGAAAATATTCATTCACTTACTTACCCATCCCAGTTGTTATTTTTGTAATATGCATCATTATTTCACTGTGGCTGAGGGGCATGGTCATGGTTGCTATGATAAATTGTGTCAAAATGTTTTCAAATACACCTGCAGAATAACACCTCCAGAAATGTCCCCATCGAGTTTCAACCCCGTGGTTTCAAGATATAAGGTTTTGACCAAAATTGAGAGATTTTTAGACTTAATTTGCATATCACTGATGGGATCATTATGTAGTTCTTGATCTAAACACCACTAAGAATGTTCCCATTAAATTCCTGCCCAATCTACTCGATAATTTGGAATTACAGATTTTGACCAAAAAGACATATTTGTATACCTAATTTGCATATCACAGATGGGATCATTATGTCATAAACAATTGCTAATCTAAACACTCCTAAGAATGTTTCCAACAAAGTTCAGTCCAATCTACCCAGTAGTTTTTGAGTTTAAACTTTTTGACCAAGAATCACATTTTTTTACCCAAATGATCAAATCACACACCTTTGCTGTGATCATTTTTCTTAGAACAATTTCCCAACTAGATGCCATAAGTAATGTTTCCATCAATACTAAGGCAATCAGTCCAGCGGCTTTTCAAATTTAAGTCATCCACAGACAGACAGACAGACGGACAGACAGACACTGCACCATGCCTATAGCACTACTGAACCTTATCAGTTCAGTTGTGCTAAAAAAAATCAATACAAAATTACACCTTATTAACTAAAAATCTTACTGAGATGTAAGTTGGTTGGTGATGCTGTCTTCAGGATCTGCCTGAAACAATCACTACCCTATACATCTCAATATTTTAGCACCAATGGTTGGATTGTAATAGAAAACAAAACTGTACCTTGGGTGTACTAGTAATATACTATTACTAACTGTAAAACATTCAGCCTTTAAACTGACAATACTATTATTACTAAAGTATAAGATTTGCCACTGTAGTAAATCTAATACTACAAAACATAATGTTTGATCAGTTACATGTACATAGAGTCAATGACCTCACCTATCTTACTTGCATAAATAATCATCCTTCACTTCAACATTGCAGTTACTGGTGCGGTGATAAAATCTACCAAAGTTTTCAGACCATAACATTTTAAGTGGGGTCATATCCAAAGTTAATGACAATAGCTCAGACAACGAAGCTGAGGTACAAGGAATGAAAGTGTCTTTACCAGATGATATACAAATATAGTACACAATAGCCCTCCATGACAGCAGTGTGTAACAATTAACTACATCACGGCATGAAATAAAGGCATAGGTACTTTCGTAAGCTTTGTGTTCTTTGTGAGAGTCATTTCATAATTTAACTCCACACAAATTTCAAGTAATTGCCAAGAAACACCAAATTGTAAGTTCTCGAAATTCATTTTGTGGTTGTCTCCACACTGATCTAGCACTGCTTCATGGGAGTTATCTTATGTATTAGAAGAACAATAAATATTCATGACTCCAAAGGATTATTATCTGCAGATGAAATCATGAATAATGTATTGTTCATCTAATGTATATGCGAGGCTGCTAAATCCCATGAAACACTTGGACTACTGCTAGAATTATTACATTCAGATAAAAAAATCATGAATATTTATTGTCCATCTACTAATTATGACACCTGACTCCAACGAGGTACTGCTGGACTACTGTTAGGACAATCAATGTGAAATAAGTTTCAATTTGACATGTCTTAATAATAACATGAAATTTATGTGATGTAAAATCTCCATATGACTCTAAAAAAAATAAGTTTATGAATATATGCCTTCATTTCATGGAATGGTATTCCTCTTAGTCTGGATTCCAACTTTGGTCTACTAACCACAGTCTGGTCAAATGAGTCTTGAGATGAAATTTAAAATTCATCAACAACCACCCACACAGTCATTAACATCATGTCTTTATTTACTCGACATTGTGTTAAAAGAACCTTTGGCTCAACAATTTATCAAGTTTAAATAAAGTCAAACAAACAAACAAACAAACAATCAATCAATCAATCAATCACAAAACTCTAACCAATAACACAGTCCCTCATAAAGTTAGTGTTTATTGGGGCAGTTATGTAATGTCCAAATATGGTATATTTGTCAGCTCAGGATGCTACTTATACAAGTTGTTTACTCACTATAGCTGGGGGTTCAGTGATTAGATGAACAATTTTTTGTGCTAATCGAGGGAGTTTGACCAGACTGTGGTTAGTAGACCACAGTTGGAATCCAGACTACATTTTTAACTGACAACATTATTACATTCAGTGTACATGTATTCTCAAGGCCTTCAGAACTGTATAGTCAGTTTCAGTGGATTCAAGCCCTGAGATATTTGGGAAACTGGATAACAAATGAATGAAATCATCTGATCTTGAAAATCTATGATTTACATTGAAAATGTCAAAGCCAAGTTTACTTGTTCATTTTCTTGGTTTGTTGGCTGTAGGAGAGTTTTTATCTATGCTGTACATCTTATTCCAACTACATTTGTACAGATGATTTTAGAATCTGGATGGTGAAAACCAAAGTGTATGGAGCTGTGGAAATTTTGCTCGTTTTCTCCTACCATGGCTGGAATTTCACTGATGACCTAGTGTTTCATGAAGTTACAGTCACAAAGCAGCACTAATAGGGAACTTGCAAACCCGCCATGTTGAATGTTGCATCATGGGAAATGTGATAATAAATACTCATCAATTATCATTATAAACAATGTTGATACATTGTTTGTAACCACAAATAATTAATTCATAGTTACCCTGACCATTATGGGAGGTTTATTTTATCGGTAGCTCCAGATTACGTATTACGATAACCTCAGATAATCCCATAGTCCTTTGCGTCTGAGCATGCTCAGTCTGGATTGCGAGTTCCCTATTCTAATTCGGTTTTTAATTGTTACCATGTGAAATGATGTAAATAGCATCATCTAGTAATTAGAACCAGCCAAGAGGGTTTAGCAGAGGTGTATAATAGTAATGGTATTAGTAGTTAATAATGATAATGTTGGTTTTTATACTTTACAATTATTACCCCTGGCATATATCTATAGCGGCACAACAGCCCTCTATACTTCCTAAACTCCCTGGGGTGCATACAATCCATTGCAGCCTTTGTAAGTGCACATGATTAAAGCATTCACACAGCAACCACTAAACATGTAGCTCTATGATCCTACCAGGTCTCCAATTATACAGCTGGGTTGACAATCACGTCTCAAATCTTGCCCAACAACTACCAATATACCTACATGTATTGCAAAACAAAACAGAAAGGAAGGGGCTCGAATATGCAATCTGCAGATTCAAAGCTGGCCACTATACCCGTTTGACCATTATGACTTTAGTATGATGTAAACAAGATTAACATCACTGTGGGAAATTGCAAACTAAATTTTGGTATGAATATAATACGATATGCCAGATATGGTAGGGGAAAGTTAGAGAAAAACTCCCACACAACTGGTTTCCAAAGAACACTGAAAGATATACTGTTGTCATGTATTGTTCAGCTCTAATCAGGTTTCTCTGAAGTGTTATCTGATAAAGTGAAAGGAGACATCCTTCAATGATCATCATATCCGTCATCATGTCAATATCCATCTTATTTTCATTTTGGTTTCTTTCTGAACATCAATCGTAGACAGCTTTATCTGTTATTTCTTCTTTCAGGTTAAGATGAAGTCAGAGTGAAAGTCACAGAGAGGTATACATGTAGTTCTTTACACTGTATCCCTCTTCTGGCTATGTAAAAGACAATGTTCATGGTGGGATATGGGGTATTGTACTTCTTATTCACCATATACCTTGTAGCAACGCATGCCATCTATCTTTAGAATCGTCACTTGGGGGCGCTGTTTTCTTGTACACATTCAGGAATTCCCGTGGTATTTGCAGCAGAGCATGGGCAGTTCTATTCACCTGAAAGCTGAATGGTGCACTAGCTGCTCTCCTCCATCGATTTTTTGTAAGATCCAATATGTAATTAGAATAGTACCTACAGTCAGTAGACAAACATGTGTATGAGGACCACAATTTATCACGCTCGGAGTATCGAGTACCACCACCAATAAAGAAATTACCATGGAAATCACAAACTGCAGGGAAAGATCTTCGAAGTGGTACCTGGGTATTATGCAATGGTAACACTGTTGCATCTTCATGATAGACTATAATGGTGTCTGACTCTACTGAGATGACGACTTTATATTTACCAAATCCGGTATAACTCGATGCCTGTCGGTGTCTTCATTGCTATTGGTGGGCACACCAAGCAAGTTTCATCCTGCTGTATGAAGTCAAGCTCATCTGCTGGCAGCGTTATCCATTCATCCTTGTGAGTGTCGTAACAGTAAATACTGTGTATTTCTCCATCAGAATCTATTGTACACAGAAACTGATCATTGAGAGCAAATACTTTACCATAACGAAGCCCAGGATCACAGGATTTCTTAAACCAGCAGTTTTCTTCTGGATCATACATTTCCATCATCACCTTCCTGCTCTCATCTTCACCAAATGCATATACAGCATTGTTGCACACAACCAGAGGAGTCCATGATGAATATTGATGGCCATACCCAGATGATTTAAAACCATTTGGCCCTGGTAAAACCTTCCACTCATTTGACAATGGATCATACAGATATGTTTTCAAACCCTGACTATTAGTGGATTCATCAAGCCCAAGTGTTATCAACTTGTTGTCTATTTCAACTGCCAAAGATACGTTACTGAATGATTCAGGCATGTCTTGTAGTATCACCCACTTATTTTGGCTGATGACGTACCCAAATGTTGATGGTACAAGTCTTGGGTCAGGTCGATTGCTCAAAGCATTGATATCATAACCATGAGTAGCAGAATGGTGACAGAAAACGATCACATCCAACATCCTCATGGGTCTTTGCTTCTTCATCTTTCTGTTGCCCTTAGTGACATTCCCTCTCTTAATCTCATCAATCAGTTGACAGGCCTTCTTATCCTCTTGTACCAGTGGTTCACTCTCGACACGGTTGGACCATGGATGTATTAGTGAGACTAATACATCCATGACCTGGCCAAGACGGATGTGACGTAATAACTCTGACAGTTTTGTCTTTCTGCTAGTTTTGTCATGATTGACCCATCTAATGATAAATTCAAACAGTTCTTCCTCCTTCGCCTCGATCATCTCTTTCTTAACCAACGCGCACACCTCATCACAAGATAACTTCAAGAGACTTTCGATGGATTTTTTCAGAACTTCGGAAAGCTTACATTCGATGATTCGGTTAGCGGCCTTCAGCATATCTGGGAGGTCATACTGCATAGCAACATTTCTTACATTTACGCAGTTGGATGTCGATAGATGCTTTGCCATAAAACGACCACTGTATTGCTTCAATTCACTCATCATAAAATGGTCGGTGCCACAAATGACGTCAAAAACGTTTTCTGCAGTCAAGTCAATCGTTCCGTTGTACATAAAGTCAAGAATTGCTTCCATACCGTCAGCCGATGTACACTGCAATTCCACACTATGGTACTGGGTCTCTCGCATATTACTTCGGAACATGGAATCGAAGTAAGGACTGCTTGCCGCTAAAACACAACGATGTGCGTTGAATTTGCGTCCGTCGACGATGACGGTCATGTTACAAAGCCTGTCGTCACCTCGCTGCCTATTGAGTTCCTTGAGTAATAGAGAGTTTTGAAATAGTTGTAAGTCGGCTAACGCAGGATCGTTTTCTGAAATTCCCGCCATCTTGTACGAATGTTTATGTTTTAATTTTATCATTCACAGCGTCAATATTCCCACACCGACTTACATATACATCGTATGTTTATATGTAAGCTTTGTTTTTATTTTAAATACAATATCGTTATCAATATAAATAAGATAAAATTTTAGATGAGGTATTAATCTGAATGATAAAGTAAGTAAGAATGATTATAAATACATTCGTCCAAGCGAATATGTGCGTTTTGAACTCACAGCTTTATCACTGCATTGTCTGGTTTGAACCGTGGTGGCGTAACACCACAGGTACTATATGTCTGGTCTGTACTGTGCACACTTTGCGATTCGGCAGCTCTGCCTTCCGCTAGAACCTTTGTGGGTTGGGGTTGGTTGTTGTTTTTAGCAAATCCTGTAAGAACAAAAAGTAAAACGAAAATGTTTAGTGCCACAATCAAATATAAAGAAAGCCTTACAATATAAAAAAGTGTCGTAAAAGCTATAATATTATTGCAGCTAGGGTGACCACCATGAACCAGGAGTATGCAGTGAACATGTAATTGATTGACAGACAGACAGACTGACTGACTGACTGATTGATTGATTGATTGATTGATTGATTGATTGATTGATTGATTGATTGATTGATTGATTGAGTTCATTATTATAGTCATATAACAGGTGCAACTGTTTCTTAAGTTTAATTGCAAATCGTTTCATTTTGAAGAAAGTATGTTGACAAGTTTATGGAGTATTGCTATTATTACTACTGATCTTCGCACACAGCTGATAGACCAAGTAATAACACCCGAATCACTCTCATATCTCATATCTGATTCAACTTCTGTATGCACGTACCAGGATCACACTTGAACTTTAAAGGGAATTAGCTCAGACTACACAGTTTGTGTGTAAATGTACACTCGAGACGAAGGCGAGCACCCAGCATAGTGCCTCGTTCATTGACTTCCCGCGAAGCCAAGTCCTCTTGCCAAATCTGAAGTGCCTGTCCGTCCCCATGCAGTGTGCTTTATTGACGTCCTTAAAGTCTAAATATACATAACGCATGGCCAATGGCCAAATAATTATTTCTGGGCGTGACCATGCCCTAAAAGTAATTTTAAAATATTGATGAATGATCACTATGAATCCTAGATATTTATGAAATGCAGACTGTCGTCTCATGTATTCGAGTATGCTTGGAATCCTGTGTGGTCTAAATCCGATATCCTTGAGACAGTCTATTGACCTTTCAGTCAAACTAGGACATGCGATGTTGTTACAATATTCAGTTTACTGAAATATAAATATGTCATCTGTGACACTTTCCCCTCTTTCCAAAATTTGTAACGCCCTCGTTACAGACTAAAATATCTAAAAAAATAATTTACCCTTCATAAATGAAAATTGAAAAGTCTTAGAAGTAATTAATGCTGTTTCGTATGAAGTGTTAGAAATGTAAAATTTATACGACCCTTGAAAACTAAGATTGCTAAAATCTCTCAAATTCCAAACCAGATATACTTATTTAGTCAACATGTACTTCAATGAATAAATGACATCAAAGAGAGACATCACAGATAATTCGAAAATTGAATCGTAGAATAATTATATCCTGAGTTGGCTATTGAATTGTGTACTTCTCAATCACATCACAAACATACGTTCGACTGGCCAGTCTTTTTCAATCATTCACACAATCATACTGATCGATATGACCATTCATAACGTACTGTTCGGGCCCCCTCTATTTTCATTAACACTACCAGACAAGTACAGTCATCAATAGAATTCTCAGGTTTAAAGAACTTTGCTAGGAATTTTATATCTGCAGCATTTAAAAGTTGAACATAAAGAAATATAAATAGGAGAATGTTTTAATGTTGACCAAGTTATACCCGATTCATCGTGTACATAACTAAATTATAACATAAGTATTCCTATCTGAAAGGAATGTAGGTATCTGTCTCGTAAAATCAAATGATGACATTAAATATCTATGCTATGAATAAATATTAACTCTTAAATATTTCATCACGCCAATATTGAAAATTGTCACTGACAAACGGTCAGCATGCCATATTCGTGATCATATTCCAAATTGAATCTTTAACTGCAGACGAAATCAATATTATGAAAATAATGTGTAGCATAAAAGTGTGTGATAAATTATTTATGTCAGTGACGTCGTCTGTGTTTAGTGAAGTCAAAATTAACCAGTCAATGTTATTCAAGTAATCTAAGTCTAGTAACTTGTGATTTCACCCTGATATCAGCTATCAAGAACACTGTCCTAAATGTATTGTCTTACAGCTATCCTTAAGTTACACTAACTAATCAGCTGTTACAGTCATCAAGAGAAGTCAGTTGCGCCAACACCATCATTGTCGTGTAAGAAACCCTATGTCATTATTTAAACATTACAGGCATCTTAGCTGTTCATCCATGTTTAAAATTTGACATCTTCAGTATGTTAACGACTTATACAGAACTATTAAGACCATTAATATTAATCCAATAAGTCAATTTAGTTTTCATTACAAGTAACCTGATCGACCATAAGTAGGTTGGCAATTTTTTCTCATTGCAATTCAATATACCCTTTGAATCTATACCACTAGAAATTATGCACGCAGCTCAAGTGATAATGGTCCTTTCTGAGGAATTTCATAAATTCTTGCGGAATTTGAAAGGAAATTTGTATAGACATTAACACAGCTCATTTCGGTCGGATCTCTGTTTTACACCCAAATTCGAATTCAAATAGTTATCTTGTACAGCAGATTCAATAAAATACTATATCAATTTGGTTCCTTCCTTTACCATAGGAACCTTACATCACAAAATCAGACTCAACGTGTGAGCAACGCATTTATCTGTAGCGTTTTCGGCTCACTACAACTCAGAGTCAACAAAACTTCGAGGAGTTTCCAATACTCCATACTTCAAGAAATATCCTTATTAAAACTAAAATTTTCTCCATAGATAAATCAATAATATTCTTTCTGCTTGTACGCGACCATTGAGATGTATAACAGCATCACTGAAATGATTGTGGTAAGAAAATAGATTTCAAAAAGTGTTCATCGTCAAACTAAATCGAGCATACAGTTATTATTTCTTACACATTTCTCTGTACACACAGTAAAAAATTGCTGATCATGAATAGAAATGAATTCGAGGAATAAAAATAATGTCAATCTTTAAAAAAAAATTTACTACCGTATGATTAATGAGTTCTTTGTCCATCAAAAGTCTTAAATATGTATTTCACATGCAAACTGCTGCGTTCTGTATAAGCGTCCGATATCTTTTTGTTGAAAATTAAAGTGTTCTTCATACTCGTGCTTGTAGCAATCGAATGTCAGCTGGTCGCGTTGATGGCTTCACTTCAAAGTTTGTCATAGTCTTTATCGTTGTCTCGTTATTCAAAATTCGACGCTTTCTGACAAATTCTCTCCTTCTGCAATTTTATATTCCGTTACTGCGATGTTATCAGTTCTAGTTCGTGTAGGATTCCCACCATTTGGAACATAATCGTTAAAGTTTCCTTTCGAAAAGTTCTTGAATCTTCTTCGCATCCCTTTTTGTACAAACTTTTTCTTCTCATGCATCATTGTTTCTTCGTTACAGTGTTAATTTGTTTTACTCACCCAGTGGGGTTGTGTTTTTCTTCTTAAAGGTTGTCGGTAAGTCTTCGTAAGGTTCAAACTTGGTTCATTATACACACAAATGGTTGTTCAAGCCCCGGATCTCCATCAATATTACTTTCTGTTGTTCAAGCCCCGGATCTCCATCAATATTACTTTCTGTTGTTCAAGCCCCGGATCTCCATCAATATTACTACTGTTGTTCAAGCCCCGGATCGCCATCAATATTACTTTCTGTTGTTCGCACACAGCTGATAGACCAAGTAATAACACCCGAATCACTCTCATATCTCATATCTGATTCAACTTCTGTATGCACGTACCAGGATCACACTTGAACTTTAAAGGGAATTAGCTCAGACTACACAGTTTGTGTGTAAATGTACACTCGAGACGAAGGCGAGCACCCAGCATAGTGCCTCGTTCATTGACTTCCCGCGAAGCCAAGTCCTCTTGCCAAATCTGAAGTGCCTGTCCGTCCCCATGCAGTGTGCTTTATTGACGTCCTTAAAGTCTAAATATACATAACGCATGGCCAATGGCCAAATAATTATTTCTGGGCGTGACCATGCCCTAAAAGTAATTTTAAAATATTGATGAATGATCACTATGAATCCTAGATATTTATGAAATGCAGACTGTCGTCTCATGTATTCGAGTATGCTTGGAATCCTGTGTGGTCTAAATCCGATATCCTTGAGACAGTCTATTGACCTTTCAGTCAAACTAGGACATGCGATGTTGTTACAATATTCAGTTTACTGAAATATAAATATGTCATCTGTGACACTATCTCCGAGTCCTTCATCAACAAATAACTAATATCTGAATCGATGAAAATTGATATTCTGAGAAACTGATCAGTGCTACTAATTGATTCTACACAATTTATGTTTTCCGTCTTTTCACAGAACCGTGTACAGTCTTATGATGATATATTTGTATGAAGGAACCAACGTTCTAGAAAAAAAAAAACAGAGTGAGTTACTACGCATTCTTGCAAACAAGAGTTATTATTTCTACTACTACATTTCGAAATAAAAGGGAGGCCTGGACGTTGCCGTAAAACAGGCCATGGTTTGTGACGATGGTTACTATGCACCTGCAGGATTAGGGGTAGACCATTTGATATCCTGGGGGGTGTTGGAAGATTCCGGGGGGAAAAAGATGCCAAATGGAGTTGCTTGAAAAAAAAAACCGGATATGAGTGGGTGATGGAAAAAAAAAAGATGGACCACTCAGAAAAAAAATGTCTTGGCAGGGAAATGATGCACAGGTTCGAGTAAACTGTTCAACCTGCTCATAACCCTCCAACCAGGACACTTGTCAAATCATGACAAACATTTTCAAACACATGTCAGGGACCAGTCAGTTTTGTTATAGCCTGTGGTACATATATATATATATATATTTGTTCTTGTCTCTGTTTCTTTCATAAATTGTTTAAATATTACTTCATGTAAGGGATCAAACATAACTATACAGAAAATTATACATATAATACATATATTACCTAGCTACCACACTAGTTACAGAACATGCCATGTAAATGTTTGGCTGTTTCACAATCAGTGCTTCACTTACACTTTGGGGCAAAAGTGAACTTGAAGGTTTTGTTATCGCAATATTCATTCTATTAGATAGTTAATAAAAGAACTTAATCTAAATTGTTCTAGTCTCTTCAGTATGAATTTGTCAGAAGGGATGAATATACTTCCTATTTCGGACACTACATGTATCGACACCACAACTCAAATTCAAGTTTCTATTGTACACTAGGTATGACCTCCTAAAGTGCTCTAATCAGTAACTTTACTATACATGCAATATCAATGCCCCTATACCAATGTTACAGACCCACTTTTATAACATGGAAAAAAAACTTATTTAAAAGTTATCTTTACTTTAGCTTTTCAAATCTTGCCAATATATATCTCAGGGGCTATGAATAACCTAAAAATTGCCTTTTTTAAATAGAAACAAAAAAAAATGCAGATCTGCCGGGGGGTGCCCTTGGACTCCATCACCCCCAGAGGCCACTCATTCGTTAAACCATAGACAGTGGAGGGGATCTCCCCTCCACTGTCTATGGTTAAACCAACAATAAGATTCACCAAAATTGGTAAAAAAACAACCTTCAAAAGCTTCTAGGGGAGACCCCTAGGACCCCCCATAAGAGGTAGACATATCCAAGCCTCAAATCAAAGTTCTTCCCTCCACCTCTTACTGTCTAGATGCTATTACACTTCATTTCAAAAATGTCTCAACCATGTGTAGTTACAGTTGTTAGAGCTGTCTTGTAAAGCTTGCAAATTATTGTCTGAAAGTGTTTGTTAATAGCCTGAAAATTGGTTTTAAGAGTAAAAATCCTCCAGGGCTTCTAGGGGGAGACCCCCAAGAACCCCCCTCCCCAATAAGAGGTAGACATGCTCCAGTTTCAAATCAAAGTTCTTTCCTCCGATCCACCTCTTACTAGCTGTCAAGATGCTATGGAACTTAATTAAATAAATGTTTCAACCTTATGTAGTTGCTTTTTACATGTTAGAGCTGTCTTGTAAAGCTTTCAAATTAATGTCTGAAAGTGACTGTGAATAGCCTAAACATTAATTGCCTTTAGAAGTAAAAAACCTCCAGGGCTTCTAGGGGGAGACCCCCTAGTACCCCCCCCCCTAAGAGGTAGACATGTTCCAGTTTCAAATCAAAGTTCTTTCCTCCACCTCTTACTGTCAAGATGCTATGAAACCTCATTTCAAAAATGTTTCATCCTCACGTAGTTGCTTTTTACATGTTAGAGATGTCTTGTAAAGTTTGTAAATTATTGTCTGAAAGTGTCTGTGAATAGCCTAAACATTGCCTTTAGATGTAAAAATCCTCCATGAACCCCCCCACTCCCCCACCACCACCACCACCACCACCACCACCACCACCACCACTTCACACACACACACACACACACGCACACGCACACACACACACACACACACACACACACACACACACACACACACACACACACACACACACACACACACACACACAAAGAAAGAGGTGGACATATCCCAGTCTCAAAGCTCTTCCCTCTACAGCTTAATGTCAGATGCAATGAAACTTTATTCGTGGGGGCCAGTGACTTTTTGTCGGCCCAATGGAAAAAAAACATTGACACCCCCGCATCCCCCAAGCTGGAGAAACTGACCGGTCTATCTGAATGTTTGAGCTCACCAATCAAGTTTCCGATTTGTATTTTCAGTGTGTCATGGCATAAAAACTGTCAATGATGTTTATTTAATTGAAAATCACACATGTATGAAATATGTAGTTTTCTAAATAAAATATGTGTGTGATACGATAGAACAGCATCTTTTTACTCTCTGTATTACCCTGTGCAAAAACCAAACAGAAAATTGGTAGTAGGTGTTCAACATTGACGTAAAAAAAAATCCGGATATCTCAAAAAAAAGAAGCAAAGGAAACTAAAGTTGCCAGAATAGGCGAAGGAGAAAAAAAAAAATTCTCAGGCAAGCAGGTGGGAAAAAAATAATGACTCTCCACCAATCTTCCAAGCCCCCCCCAGGATATCGAATGGTTTACCCCTTACTGCTCAATTCTTGAGTTACTCTGCAGTATTATACGGATACAGATACAGATACAGATACGTGGGTAAAGCATTGTACAGCGATATGATGTGAGTTAAAGTTATTTTGGCCCAACAAAGCAGTTATTGTCATTCAAATACGACATTTCTTAGTGTTTGATATTAAATTTCACAGACCTATAATCTCTGTGTATTAGTTTACAGGAGTATGTTCCCCTGTTATGAGATACTGACGGTTTTATAGTGGAAAATCCAAGAACCACTTGTTTTCTTAGTTTCAAAGATAGTCAGATAGATATAGGCGCGAAAGCCCAGAAAATCTTGACTTCCAATGTTATACATAGTGAAGATCCCACACCCCACCCCTGAAATTATTGGAGGCTCCCTAAAAAGTAGAAAAAATGGTTATGTCATTTAATACTTATAAATACCATCTTACATCGTGATCGCGCCCTCTCACTCCGTAGACGTCGTACAGTACACTGCATATGCAGTGTGTTTGCTCGCATCTGGATATAATCTCGTGAGATTTTGCGTGAAATTACCGGTCGCGGTGGGCGTCTCATATTGAAATCACGCAACCGCAGCAAATAGACATGGCGCACAGCTCGAAGTATGAACGTTAGGTGTCGTTTGGCGAACCCGGTTTTACGACCTAACATAGAAATATATGGCTTCCGATAAAGAGTGACATTGGATTATAGAAATTGCCGTGAAGAGACATGACATCGAAAGAATTATACACGAAGGTAGGTCATTACGAAATCGTCTTTTTGGGCTAAGTGCAAAGGCCAGTCAGCCAGGTAATCGAAGTCAAGATACCGCCTGTCATCAGCTGGAACCGTTCCACTCAGTGTATCGTATTTCAATATTTCGCTCTTTTGACCTTCGAGCCTAATTTTTTCATACATGTTAACACGTTTACGTTGCAATGTTAGTATGATTTCCCCATCGTGGATAAATTGACTCATATAACTAATACAGAAGTTAATTTGGAAACACCCATAGAGCAATGAATCAGTGTCACCCTACATAGACTTGAACCCCCCCCCCCCCATCTCGCCCAGCTGACTATCAAAGTCAAAACATGGGCGTTACAGCACATAGCACCACCATTTTCGTCAATACTTGATGAAATAAAGATCAGATATCGTTACAGTATGCCACAGTCAGTTTATATGTATCGTGATCAAAAAAACCTTGCAAATGTCCGGAGTGACATCGAATCAATGATGTACCAGGCCACGCTTGACTGAAGGTCGATGCCTGTCTTCTATTGTGTATCACTATTATACAACGCTTCTATTCAATTAAAAACTAAAATACACTGCCTATGACTCACCATTTCATATTGTGTCTGTAAGTTGTGAAGACTTCACTGGTCTTTAGGAAATATTACAGTAATAATTACCCACTTTGAAGATATTAATTTTAGCAATTTGACATGTTTTATTTGTCAAAATTTCTTTTATAATTTCGCCAAGACCTAAGTCCCCCCCCCCTACGGTTTAAAATCTTAATACATTTCCGCATTGGCACATTCTGTACGAACAATGAATTCAGTAACAACAGAATCATATAAAACATCTGACTTTTTTCAAATGTATAAATTTGTAAGTTAAATACCAGCTGTAAACTACTTGTCTCTTGGTAGACCAGCTAGTATGTCTGAATGCCAAGTACTGCAGAAATGATGAAATATAAATATAACATTTGTGTACAGTATAAGGTATGTAACACTGATAATTGAACAACACCCTTGTCCTCATATGGAAATTTGAAAGCATTCAAAATCAAATCATTTGCTGTGAACTACGTGTATGTTTGTTCCAAAAAAATATGTGTAGATATTTTTTATAACACTATCTTGGAAGCGCTTCACACACAAGTTATCTTCATCCCCTTTAGATTGAGAAACAGCAGGGACCTCCTCACAGTGGTCAACTGTGGAAGCCCCCCCCCCCCCCCCCCCATCTGACATTCATCTAAAATAGCCAGCATAAAAAACTGCTGTCCAGTACAAAACATTCTGTTGTTCCTGGATGTTACTGTAAAGTGTATAATATAAATACTAATTATGACACCTGCCAAATTGAAAATACATGTAACACATCTGAGGAGAATAGCACATTGGAATCAATAAGCTGGCCTGAAGTCCTTCTATAGACACCTGTGGTTATGCATGTGTGAAAGTCATATATATAGCACTGTTTCTCTTCATTACTATCAGCATACTGGAGGCAATCAATGGTGAAAAGACTGGATTTCACATCTTTTCCAAAACAATTATAACCAACTGTCATTTGATATGCACTTTGCTTACTGTATCAAGGAAAGATACCAGGTGGACAGAAAATGTACCTGCCACTACAGTTCATGACTTCTCAATGTCTACACTCACTGCAACTTCAATCAAATGGCCAGTTGCTCATTGATTATTTTTCTTTGGAGATAATACTTGGAAATATTACTAGTATTACACGAAGGAAAATAGTTGCTGTGCAAGTGGAAGGAAAATATATTCACTAACACAAGATTTTATGCAAGTGTTACACAACAAATATTCTTCATTTTTGGCAGTAATTCTTACACTTACAGGAAGACACAAATTTCTCAATTATTATTATGCTCATTATATCATGAATAATAATTAGCTCATGAATATTAATATCATCCAGGACTCCAGTTACAGTTGGGAGGTCCCTGTCCACCTTCTGTGATAATGTCACTGTAGATTGGTGGAATGTCAAAGTTTTACCTACATTGGCATTGAAATTTAAAATGATAGATTGTTGACTTTGATGTACATGGCCGCCAACAGTCGATATCGATATGCCAAGTATGTCCCACCATTTCATTTTGTGTTTGAATGCCTTTGCTGATACAACACTTCCAGCAACATTTGGATCATTGAATCTGTCAGATCCAGTTTAAGACACTGCTCAAAGGAGAAATGATTTGTTCGCAACATGTCTTGTTTTTCAATCAAAAGTTGAAGAGAACTTGTGTATGTTTGGTATTGGTCATTTGAACAATATTTTACAATGTGAAGGACTATTAACTAGATTAAGACAAAATTGAAAAATTGTCAATCGCCTTCATAAATGTACCAAATGTGTATAATTTGTTATAACATATTTATCATATAGCTCCAAAACTCAGGCAACCAGTATCTTGTCAAAAATATAATATTTATGTTATGAAAATATTGACACATTCAGCAAGATTAGGTAAGCTACGTACTCAGTGTAACTATACTTGGTTGAAAAACAACAATCAATAACTAATTGGTTTCTGATGCTGCTAAAAGGAGGTACAAATACTACTCTACAAAAAATAACTTGAATGTCGTTGGTTAGATGTCACTGTATGTGAAGTAACCCAGGGAGGTATTAAAACTTGTGATAAATTTACATGTACACATAACACCCTTGACAAATATTCTAAAAACAGCATGATCAAATAAAGTACTCAGAGTTGAAATAACTGAATGTTTATTGAGGAGAGGTCATTGAGGACAAATGCTATATAGAGAAGACAGTTTATTCTGTGGGGTGCAAAGCCTACTGACACCCCCCCCCCCACACACACACACACACACCAGCTGGCTTAGTGATAAATGTAGAGACCTGTCATTTTGGCAGTCTGCCATTCTACTAGGTATATATATATACATGTACATACAGACATGTACATGTACTGTGTATGGTTTGATAGGGATAGTTACCAATTAATCTGTAACTACTTGTTTCTGTAGTCTAGAGCCAAATATTCAGCTGTCAGCTGTGTGTAAACAAAAGCCTTGTTCGCATCATGTATGAGTAATTTTGTCAACCTCAGGCAGACATTGCTTGCCTTTTGTTATTTATTTTATTTTCCCCCTTTCAGATCAGAATAATGTATAATATATAAGGTCCTGCACTGTGACTTAAACTGTTACAGTTCAAATTTGTAGGAGTCACAAGTTCTACAGTGTATACTTCTTCCTGAAGGTCAAGTTCATATAAAAGGTCATGGCTGTGGCAAGGTTAGACAGGGATACTTTTATATTAGTCTGTGGATATAGTTGGAAATGGATACTCCTTCATTTAGGAATTGACAAATCTAAAATTCCGTATAAACTGAATGGGTTGGGGTCATTGCAAACATGAAGACAGCGTTCAAACAATAACCCTTTTAACTCCTTATCCTAAATATATTTTGGTACATAAACGTCTAATGAAAGGTGATATTGTAGTTAGCCCAGAGACTTGGCTATGTGGCCACTTGACAATGTATTTTCCCTGAATATTAATGGGGCAGTGACATTGCTGACCCATTTAGTCAAGTCTCTCAGCTACTAATGTGTACAACAGATTCCTTAAATATTCAACATTGAAACAGAAGTTGCCATTCATTGTGATACAGTATCTATTGCCATTCTTTTGTGAGCATTGTTCTAATCTTACATATCCTGTAGGGTGACTGTTATTATGGGTAGGTTTCATTGTGTCCATGTACAATTATGTAGAGATACATAACATTCCTCGCTGTGTATATATGGTAATTTCATTGCCTTTAAAGGCCAGGATTTCAATCCCAGGTTTTCACATTAGTGCTATCTGACTCTTATGTATGATCTTTTAGCCATGATAAGGATTACATATGGTGATTCTTTTCTTCGAATTTCAATCCCAGGTACTCACATTAGTTGCTATATTGTCAGTGGAGCCATAATGATTGCTGTATACTGTTCTGTTCTTCTGGAGTGACCATTTCTAGTATTCATGTAGCTGTGTCAGATGACTGTTTTTCACACCCAAATTTGAACCCTAACATCTGAAATGGGCATCCTCAGTTACAGCATAGACCCTCCACCAACTATGGTTACAGACTGTGCCACTTCAACCAAAACTTAAAGTCCTATGTTTGAGTCCCATGTTCTCATTTAAAATTAGTTGTATCTTTATCAGTGGAGTCGTAAGGATTAGATTGGATTATTTCTTTGTATTAGATCAACTTTTTTTAAAACTCTGAAATTGTATTTCTATTCTGATACTGATTTTAATCCTAAATGAAAAATGGACCTTTACTGAATCTATTCATACATAAATATGTTTGTTTTAGATTGAACTTGAATTAATCAAGAGTATCACAACAGGACATTGTTCATTGATAATTTTTTTATGGTAGACCAAATCTACATTTGTATTGGTATGTAGCTAATTGCGATATACAAAAGTAACAATGTGGGTTTGTTGTTATACTTCAGGTCCCTTTTATTATATAATCCATTATGAAAAACAAGGTGACCACTATGTTCCATTGTAATTAAAAACACCAATCAATGCTACCTTTGTATCATTACTTGTCTTTGGAGCCAATAAAGGGAGTGGCAGTGTTGGATTTTTTTTTTGAATATTAGTGAATGTTTGAAGAATTATTTTATCATTTTATTTCACTCATATCAGTGCATTTGTAGAGAAATGTATGGAATTTCTCTATTGTATTTAATCAAGGTTGTGTAGGAGTCCATACATATGGCCACATATCACCTAGGAATCACATGGGGTGGGATGGAATCACTTAGGTGGGATGGGGTCATTGTGGTTACGGGGCACAGGGTGGGGATCACTCTTGGTTAGTTGATCATTGGAAATCATTCCGTGTTGCGTTGGTAGATCACCTTGGAGTAGGGCATCACTTGGGGTTGGGATTACTAGGGGTTGGGATCACTGCAAGACCATTTGACCATTTGAATGATTTCATACTGATTATGATAAGGTTTTGTGACTGTGACTAGTGCACACTCCAGCAACAATACAATGGCAGACCTTCCAAAGTTGAAATATAGGGTCAAAAGGTCACTTCCCAGGTAACCACTTAAGCTGATTAATGAAATGGCCGGATTTCCTTACATTGTGTTCCCCTGCAAAAGCTGAATATTACCAACACTAGACTCAGTGACTAAAGGTCCTGCCATCATTCAGGGAACTTTTTCCTCTTAGCTAATTCCAACAAAGTAGTTAGTCTAAGTAGTCATCAAGAGAAATTTCTCCTAGGGAAAAACTCCCAGGAGAAGATCAATCAATCAATCAAATTTCTGCAGCAGCAATCTCCAGATTATACACTGTGACATAGGTCAAGTCGTTTCCTTTGATGTGTAGTAGACTAAATCAGGATTCCAGGATACATAGAGGAAATACTGCATGTGGAGGTATCCTTTGTGAAACCAAATACTTCCTAATGAGATGGGTTATGTAAGGCATTTACATGTATATCCTACCACTCACTGTGTTAGGACTGCTCACTTTTTTGTGTTTTGAAAACAAATGGGGTGTTATCATAACAAAGACTGTGAGATATGAGTGAATGTACAGTGGTACTATAGTGGTCTGAGGTATAATGGTACACCAAGGGACCAGGACAGTTCTTATTGAAATGATACATTGTAATGCAAATGATGTTCTATATATGCAAATGTTGCCTGCTTCATTTTTATCATATTTCAAGACATACTAATCATGCAAGCTGATGAAATTATATATGGTAGCAATGGTGAAAACTACATAGATTTTAAAATTTACATTAAATTTTAAAACATTTTATTAAAAAAAACCTAATATTCTAAGTATGTTTGCCTACTGTTGGCTAATGTAAGTTAAGTATAACCAGTTTATATATTCTGTTTTGAGATTATTTTCATTTTTGAAACTCACCCAAGTCTATTTATGTTTTGTGTATATTTTCCCCCAAATATTTATTTGGTACATGATGTTGATGTACCAAATTAAGGCTAGAAAATAAATAATATCAAAAATAGTAAAATGCAAGCACAGATTTCTTCAAAGCCCAGGTAGTGCAGAGATACTCGGATATAGTGTAGATGTTGACATTTCCAATTTGAATTCATCAATATTTTATTTCTGTACTTCATATAGTCTCTACGGGGTGTGACTAGAATCTAAATATATCATGAATATTTCATGTTTGTACATTGGGAAGTGATAATACATATAGAGTAAAGGATTATTCATTTTATTGTGGTATTCATGGACAGATTTTCAGATAGCTTAGCCTTTGTGAACTTCAATCAATTAGAGTGGCATGTTTGCTTACAACTGGTAATTACACATATTCAAGAAAGTGTCAGCCAATGATTATAGTTTGTATTTTACCATGAATCATTTTACAACAAGTATTTTAGCGACAGTTGAAAATTAAAATATGATATATCTTGATTGAAATAATGATGCACAGATTTTCTCTATTTTTCATGGTTCTTCAGCGAACAGCTGGTGAAATTGATTTAGTGATTGATGGTTTTTATTGATCTGTGTGTGGTAAATCATTATTTTCATGTGACCATAATATCACTTTGCAGCCTTTACAAGTATTGTATACATCAAGATGAGAAAATGTTCTTTTGAGAAATTATGGTATACATACATGTAGATTGATTCTCTAACCATACTAATACTGTGGGTGTCGCAGAAGAGGTGATATTTTGATTATTATAGGGTTTATATTAAAGCTTGAAATCAATTCTCTAGTTGCTGGTATAAGTGAGACTAAATGCTATACAGTGAGTCATATGAATATATTTAAATATTTATGTCTCTAACGTCTAGAATTAAATTGTTTTTAATCCAGTACTAAATTTAGCCGCAATTCTTAATCAGATATTTATAGTAGGTATTTGCATTGGATTTTCTGAACTCATAAATATTCAGGTAGCTATAGTTATGATTGAAACAGTTTATAATACTTACCTCTATTGTTTGGAGACACAATAGGTGACCAATTATGCATTGGTACCATGTTTAAATTGTGTTTACCTTCATTGTTTTCATGTCTAGTCCTGTTAGTGCGTAGACCCTCCACCAATGGTTGGTGGAGGGTCTATGGTTAGTGTTAGTGCAAAAATGTACAGTTGCTGTATGAGTGGTTATGATTAAAATACCTTTTTAAATATCCCAGCAATGACACCTCCCTCCTGTCTGATTATTTTGTTCCCAGGTTTAACCCCCCCCCCCCTCCCCCCTATTGTTTTCATGATGTATTGTCAGTGCAGAAATGTACAATTGTTGTATGCATTTTAATACAATGACACCTTCTACTTCCTGTCTTGATTGTCAGGGCCCTTAGACCCATATTATTACACCATAGACCCTCCACCAACATGATATGCAACTGTGGCATTTCAATTGAATCGAACTCTGTTTGCATACATTAGTTGGTGGAGGGGCTATGATTACACCTATAGTTTGCAAGCCCATGTATACTAGCCCTGTCATTGTGAACACAGTTGCTAGCTGCTAAGGCTGTAATAGTCATTTAAGTGTCCTGGCAATGACCCCACCCCCCACTCAGTCTCTGATTATCATGCCCCATGGCCACCAATAAATGTACAAAAGGACTTGTTGTTATCACTATTAATGTGTTTACCAAGTGTTTAATAGGCATGATAACAAAAAAGGATTTTTCAGTTTCAGACCTCAGACTGTGTAACCCAGCTGTGACCTTGCCTGGGTACATACTTATAACCTCATATCAAACTGTGTCACCCAGCTTTGACCTTGCCTGGGTACATAACCTTGTATGATCCTGCAAAGGGATGTTCCCAAGGTGAATACAGAAAATAGATTCAGTCCTTTCACCATTTCTAGAATGCATCAACATACATGTATCTGCATATCAATGAGGTTATTTGCATAATGATATTGTTATATGAAGTTACTGAAATTCTTTGTTATCATTTCTTCATAGAATCCATCCTTGCATAGTCAAGTACCACCTATTATGAATGTCATCTTGTAAGTGCCCATGCAATTTGGAAATAGTTTCACATTCCAAACTGATATTTCATGATATTCAACAATAATGGTGTCTGTTACTGTCTAGAATCTCTGAAATGTTTTATTTTACAAAGGACAGCCGACATTGTATCGGGAGTAGCTGAGGAGGCATATTGTAAATGATGTTTTGATACATGATATGGTGAAATAAATTGTTTTGGCTGCAAAATAATCAGTTTGTACTTAAAAGTGATAAAACAATGGCAATCCATGCATGCAATTACTAAGTTACAATGGTGATATGAGATATCTTTGGTTGGGCAATTGCCCATGGCTTCGTAAATGTAGATTTCCTATATCAACAATTTCACTAATCTCTGGAAATGTTCTTGTTCTCATCTTACACACTTTGTGGATGTTGATAAACAATCAAGATAACATAATGGATGGGTCACATAGGTTGTAGAGAATTCATATAATAACTGGGAAATTAATGTAAAGCCAACAAGGATATTTCTTCGCAAGGCAACTCAAACACTGTAAGCAGATTTGATTAAATTTATCTGTCATTTCACATATGGGCTAGTCTGTCAACTGATGCAGTGAGTGATCTGCAGTGTTGTATCTTGAGCCATGGACACAGTCTATCTATAATACTAAGCCTACTACATGTAGAGACAAGGGCCATGGAACACTTGCATCTGCGTGTAGTTTTGGCTAAATCATAATACCTTTACACCTGAAATCAGCATACTGATTAGTACTAGCAGATACACTAGATCAGAACATTGAGTACAGTGTAGGACTATCACAGGTCTTTAACTTTTTCTTTGATGTGCTTTGATTGTATCATTAATTTAGTCATCAATATTAATTATGCAAACTAGTGTGAATATTAATTAGCTACAGGGACTACTAGCTTGGCAGAACCCTGCTAGTACGTAGTAGTACTAGATACAATAGATCAGAACATGGAGTACAACATAGGGCTATCAGTTGTGTTGTCAGGTATATGTATGTACATGCAAATGTAAGCCACAGTTCTCAGAAATTTACAGTATTAATTATTGTACCATGCACAAGCCAGGTTCAACAAAATTTTTTGAATATTGTCATTCTGTGTTGTGACAATGCAAGTCTATGTCACTAGTTTTGCTGAGTTCAAAATAGAGTGAAAACATGCATAATGGCCACTACTTTCCCTGATTTTTCTTTGACATTACTTGCACCGGTATAATTATGTTATTCTCCAATCTTTTTCTTCATTCAGCTGGGAAATACTCGTGACGTACGGCTTGTCTAGTGACAAAGTGACAAAGGCCATAGGTCACTAATAGTACAATGTATTTTCCTTGGCTGAATGAAGAAAAATATTGGAAAATAACATCTAATTATACATTTGAAGACTTTAGACCTTCATATTTGCTTCCCATAATCCACCCTGGTATCCTTCTAAAGGGAAGTCATACTGAAACAGTCTGTGTTTTAATGTGTGAATATCAATAGTATTACTGACTACCGTATAACCAGACAGTTCTTTGTTATAAATATATGCTAGTAAAAGTACAGAAGCAGTTGTAGGAAAGTGGCCATTTTGTTTTATAGCACTCAAGTAGGCTTTCAAATTTTATGGAACGTAACCAGAGTAATGTGTGTTCTTCTGACTGGTATGTTCATGTAGACTTGTCCTGATTTCTCACTTAGAGTGGGTCATACCACATGACGGTCACATGACCATTGGGTAGGTCATACCACATGTGGGTCACATGACCATTGATGACAATAGGAAATGTGACCATAGTACAGGAATGTCGTACATCTGTATCACATGTATGTTGTATAACTGATACTGCAACCTTACACTAGGATAGATTTACCTACCAGGAATAAATAAGAATATTTGAAATTCTTATTTTTGCTATGAGTAGAAAGTAGGTAGCATGTAACTGAGGTCCCTGTACTTATAGGATTCACATATGAAATTATGCTTGAAAGTACACAGTATTTATTTGAAACATTTTACATTTACAAGATTCCCCTCTCTGTACATGTAAGTATAGGGCTTCCAAAACATAAAATAATAATAACTAATGCCTGATAGAATTTTCATAGAAGAACCCTTGTCATAACAAAAAACTCAACAAATAGTAATGCCTGATAGAATTTTCATAGAAGAACCCTTGTCATAACAAAAAACAACTCAACAAATAGTCATGAATGAACATTTGATGATTGCCCCCCCCCCCCCCCCCCCCCCCCCAAGTCTGTCCCCAAAACTTTTCTTATATCTTTAGTATCCACGCTGGTTCTCATGTATTTGTGAATTGAATTTGACCTGACTGACTGGCAGCCCTTGATCTTGACAAATAGATATTACATGTACATGTATGTAAACCATGTGATTTGACTTGATTGAATGATACACAAGGGAGTAGCAACATACTGTAGGGGCCATTCTGAAATTCTGGATTTTATATCAACTTTTGAAAAATAATGATACAGGCTCTCCTGAACCCACAATCAAAAAAGTTCCATTCCGTATTTAAGAATTATTCTTATTCCATATTATTTTGTTGCAATGGATTGATAGACACAGATAATTAATTGCAGCTTTTCTCTCCAAGGTATAGATAGATGTAGACCATACACGTAATGTACGTTGTTGACTTATGCATTTGTTAATTTAGTAATGTTAACACAGTATTATGCAGAAATTTTCCAATATTTCTCATTTTCATAAGCTAACAGTGAGATTTTGATCCAATTATAGTTAATAATTAAATGATATTATCCCAGTTTCTAAATAATTTAATTAACTGATATAAAGTGATAGTATTTTTGAGTCAGAACAATGGATATACTGTTGTCCTTGGCAACATCCAGGAGGGAAATAACATGAAGGAATCTATTACTTTAATTTTGATCAAAAACAAAAGTCCAATTTTGACTCCATGTTGCAATAAATAACTTATGCTCCGAGCTCCTACAGTAGTGCAGTAAAATATCCCCATCCCAGCCTGGCCCCACAGTCTAGATACAAAGTGAGTTGTTTATGTTTGAGGTCAGTTGAACAGATGGTCAACATATCATTGCATATAGTATATGACTTGTTGGAGCTTATATTAACATAACAGCAATGGTATGAAAATAATTTTGCTTACTTTCAACATTTTTTGTGAATAAATTAACTTTATACATATTTGATAAAGTAGCCAATAGTTGTACAATATTTAATGGTCCTAAAAATGGAGACAAAATCAAAACAGTGCTACTGATTTTCTTGTGGATGGTAAGGTAGGGAAAATGTAAGCAAGTTGATCAAATAATTTCAAAACATTCAGTTTTTGTTGGGGACAGAAATTTTGTCAAATCTATCTTAGTCCCATCAACATTTTATACTTCTTTTTACAATCAATTTCATGATATAACGTGTAAGAAAGTATACAAGTAAGTTTGTTTTGGGAAGATTTTTGCTCTTTTTATGGTAGGTAAGAGGTCATGATGTTGACCTTGGTCTCCAGGAAATAAACACTGGTAAATAACATACCATATAATTGAAAGAAATATAGAAAATTCCTTCAAAAAATTAGGATATTAATTGTCAAAATTATGGGGTATTTTTGTCATTCTTGGCGGTCATTTATTTTGGTGGAATATTCCTGGTTACTAATAGTTGTCAGTTGCTATTAACATTTGGAAGTTACATGTAGGGAAGTACTAGTATGTGTTGTATGTGATAATGTCAGAGAGTAATTTATTACCAGTCTGTCTTCTAATGACATTTCTAAATGACCAATTATTGAATTATTTGTCAGACAGAATTAATAGAATGTCAAAACTGATGTTATCTGAAGTCAACTATTTACAGTTATTCACAATATTAATGTCAGATGTTTCCCCAAGGACATCCTGTATGTATCTGCTATTTATACTGTCCTTTCCTCAGGTTCTGAGAATTGTCATCATTTTGTATTTATGGTCTAGATTTGACATTAGGAAGTAGTGAGTGTTCGGAAGATAATTTATAAAGATTTACTATGTTGTATTACTAGTGGTTCTATTTTTATAACTTTGTGCTATGATGATAAAGAATGATGATTATGAGATTAGTGGGGTTTGAAAAAAAAAATTGTGACTCATCAGAAGACCTTCAAAGGTTTAGTTTGATGGGGTCATGATAAAACACAGGAAGGATAAATAATTAAAAAAATACTTCTGAAATGAGAATAATCTGACTTTGATCATCGTGTTCCTGAGGTCACTCACATTATTTTACTCGAGAATTTTTTCAAAGTTTGTTAATATTTTATGGTTTGGTAAGCAATGAGATTAAAATGTTTTTCGAGCAAAATAAAAATGACGTCAGAATTTGAATGCCTGCGCTCACTTTATAAATAATCTGCTGACATTTAATTTTGACATTTGGAAAATTTTTCAAAATTTTCAAAAGTTAAAAGTGTCTGAAATTTTTTTGATCCCCCCTCCCCAGTAAAATATTTGTAAGTACAATGTACATCATGTGATGCATACCCCCCCCCCAAAAAAAAAAAAAAAAAAAAAAAAAAAAAAAAAAAAAAAAAAATCCCATAACGGTATAAATTCACTTCACTTAAAACACCTTCAGAGGTCTATATTGTATCACTATCATTAGTAGCAGAAATTTGCAAAAAATTTCAGTATGTCAAAATTTTGTCAGCCACATGTACAAAAATTGAGAGAATCTTTCATAGGTTCAAAGTTTGTCAAAATGTTCTCAATTTTTGCCAAGAAATAAATGTCTCTCAGTTCAGTTCATGCAAAACATGATACACACAAAAATAGAACTGGTGTCAATTCAGTTCATTTGAAATACATAAAATAGAATCACCCATGTATGAAAATTTCATCCTGAATTGATCTTTGTAGGTCGTTCTTTATAAACCGAATGTCAACATTAATTAATACATTTAGAAAATAAAGGAGATTTCCATGTAGGTCTCATACACAATCACCATGATTTGTGTATGTCTTAGACAGTAGTCTGAAAGTGGTAATACTTGCCAATGCTGACTGAGTGCCAAATTGTAATGTAAAGATGAGATTGAGTGACTAACCCTTGACTGCATCTAAGTGATTCTAATAGCTGAATTACTTCAACTCTGAAAACATGATTAATTTATGGTCAAGCCAAGGAGTAGCATAACTAAATGTTTTAATAAAGAAAATGTAGCATAACTAAATGTTTTAATAAAGTATGTGACTGGTGCGACGCCAATAGGCTCACTATCAATGTAGAAAAAACTAATTTCATGATTATTAAGACTTCGCAAAGATTGGTGAAAATGGAGGGAAGTCTGGGCATCAATGACTCACAAATTTCACAAGTAACGTCAACCAATTATCTTGGCGTGTGTTTAGATCAAAATATGCTTTGGACATCACACATTGAAAAAGTTAGGAAAGCAATTTCTCCAATTATTGGCATAATTTCCAAAATTCGCTATTACGTACCTAAATCTACTCTTCTTCTGTTGTATAACTCTATGATCTTGCCCCATATCTCATATTGTATAGAGATATGGGGCAATACATACAATACATTTCTCAAGCCTATCTTAAACCTTCAAAAGAAAGTTATTCGCTTTATAACTTTTTCAAATATTGATGCTCCCTCCTCCCCTCTTTTTCAGCAACTAGGAATTCTAAATGTCCACCAGCAATGCAAATTTAATACTTCTTTATTTATTTTTGATTTGAGGGCCGGTCACTTCCCGCAAACAGTTAACGACTACTTTAACACACCACCAAATACGTATCACACTCGGAATACAGCGAGAGATGACTTTTACATTCCCAAAGTAAATCTTACTTTGACGCAACACAATTTTCAGTATGCAGCTGCAAAACATTGGAACTCCTTACCTGAAGAATTGAAAAAAATACAATCCAGGACTACTTTTAAATCTCAGTTAAAACAGTATTTGTTACAAAATTAATTCAGCTTTTTCTACCTGACATTGCATTTAATGCCAGTTATATATTTTTTGATGAACGCGTTTTGTTTGTTTTTTGTTTGTTTTTGTTTTAATTTCAAATTTGTTTTTGTTTTTGCTTTGATTATTTTGTTTAATCAATTGTAGTATGGGCCACAAACTTGACTAGTTTGTTTCAAACTATTTTTGTGGTCCAGCCACAAACTCTGTATTCATCCATCAGTTTATGTGTAATATTTATTCCACTGTCTTTTTTACTTTTTCTCTTTTGTTATATTGATATGATTTTGAGTTTGTGGCAAATAAAATACTATATATATATATAAAGTGGCCATAAATTACTAGAAAGGAGTACATTTATCTACATGTATATGTATAGTATAGATAGTAAACTGATTTACTGCCGTTCTACAGAATGGATTTTATAGTACTTTAGCTAACACTTGGAGGTTGTAGGGGTTACTATTCTATATCTTGTGATTAATTTTTTTTCTTCAATGATTCCACTTAGCAGGCTATAGTAATACAGTGTAGACATGGAGGTTAAGTTCAAGATTTTATATTTGAAAGGTGACAAAGACAATAAGATCATATAGTCACACCAGAAAGGAAAAACTAAAAATGAAGATTGACATACATGTACATGTTATGATGTACATATATTAAACCAGATTAACTGCCTCTGGAAGTTTTTTAAAAACTATTTGAAAGATATACAAAATGTAATGACTTCCTCATAATATTATAAACCCTGAACTGTATTGAATCACCACAGGAGAAACATATTTCTGTAGCTGTATAGGTATAGTACAATAAACCAAATCAAATTAAAATTAGATGTCTTGGACTCCAAATTAATTAAAACTATTTTTGTTGTTCAAATTTTGAAATTTGTTTTCACTTTCTAAGCTGAGATATAACTAGATTTAGCTCTGAGTATTACTCCATATTGCCTGGATCCATCAAGAAATGTAGATTGAGTCATGTAGGTATACAAATGGTTGTTGACCATACTTTACTGTCGAACACTTATAATATATCTCTGAAGAACCTACGTTGTATTCATATAATATGCTGCCGGCAGTGAGAGGCATGAGACTGTTCTGTTCAATCCTTAAGGCCTTGTCTCAGTTCTTGAAAACTGTTCAACCAAGCGATTTTGGTATTGATCATTCTGCCAATCAAGTAGTGAGGACTGTTGGAATCGTGAAGGAAACACTAATGAGGTTTATCAATTGAATACAGTGACATACTCGCTATGATCAATTATTAGCATGTATGATGGAGTATCAACTCATCAATACATTCTCACAACACAGTTGTGCTCTCTATCAACAGATATACATTTTTGCCGTGGGTTAAAATGATAACAAGTAGAACTTGCGGCGATTCATTGTCGGCACAGGAGCTTGAGTGATTACTGGCCTATCTTTAGAATGATGCATCCTGAACTCATGACCTTTGACCTTATGCGAAAATCATCTCAAACAAGGCCAGGTAAACAGAAATAACTGAAATTTACATGTAGCATTCATCAGATCAATGATTTCCCTTGAAATGTCATCCTTCCTACAAACAATTTATCAAATAGTTTGCAGAGGGGATTTTGTGATATAAATAGAATTTTGATGACATCATGTATGTGTCGGAGATCAAATCTCTCACACTCCAGCCGTCAACATGTGACATACATGTATGCAGTATAATGTATATACAAATGTAACAGTGTCAAAATAACACCTTTGCTAGTAGTCAAAAGAGGAACCCCAACAGCAGCTGTTCAGAGATGGTGTCATGACCTCATGTGACCCCATGACCCGGTAGATAATAACATGACATAAATATTACTATTACAAATGGATAGGAAGTAGCCAGCTGATGACACATTTCAGGAGTTTTAGATGTTAAACATTTACTAATTGGATGAAATTATGAAAAGAACATTCATGTGTAAGAAACTAGAAACACTTCCTGTGTAGGATAATCAAACTTCAAAGATATGTTACTTTATATACATGTACATGTACATGAACTTAGATTTGGACAGTCAGCAAAGGTATTCCACATTGTGAATGGACAAAGATTATTTTTCTAAATAGACAGTGAAATTATAATGGTTGAAAATAGTGAGAACTGTATACATGTACAAATAAATATACACTGTGGCATTTTAAATTTTTTAATTCGTTTTACACTTTTAAAAAAATTATGAAAATAGGAAAAAAACTGAAAATGAATGAGGTAAGTCGCTTTTGATAATATTGTGTTTTTCAGTTATAAATCAATAAATGCATCATTGGAATAGCATCTCCTGTATTAAACGGTTTATTGCAAATGACTGAGTGAAATTAGCCTCTTTCATGACTTCTGACCTACATTCAGGCGTTCCTGGAGGCAATGGCACGTGAAAAAAAACTTAATTCTAAATGGAAATCTTGTGTCTTCTTAATATCTTAGCTCAGTTGGAAGCCAATACAAATGTAAATCTTTGTTCTTTGAAGAGGTATTGCTACTATTAGGTACTCAAAAGTTGGAGGGCATGTTTACAATCTTATGTAAATTTATCTAAAAGTGACACCAGGTATTACTCCACAGGAGGTATTACTCCACAGGGTCGCTCAAATGTCGTTAATAAAGTCAAGTATTATATTCTCTTCAGTCATAATATGGTTGGTAGTATGGTACCACATTTGCTATGCTCTGTTTATGTGATGATGTCATCAGTGTAAGCTAAATGACCTTTCACCTTTTAAGCTATTTTGTCATTATTATTATCAGCCAACTGGGAATGGGTGTTACACCACATTACCTAATCATCCCATATAGTTCCTTTTAAAGTGATTCATCACCTGTCTGTCCCTCTGTCTGCCAGACAGGGTACTCTAAATGGCAAAGTAGCAGCAAACCATTTATAATTTGTAGATAACATATCAGGAATAGAGTAGTGCAGTGAATAAAGAAATTCAGTCCGCAGTATACAGTACAGGTAAAGATGGATATTTTCACTAAACGATTTATTTTTGCTCATTTCGTTGGCAAACCAAAAGGCAAAGATAAATAGTAACTAAAATGCTAGTCTAGTTCCTATATAGTATATGGTATCATTACAATATACCTCCACATTGGCATCCACTTCAAGTGCCTTCTTGTGCATTAACACAATGTACTACTACTAGTCTGGAAATTAGCAAGATGAAGACTGTAAAATCACCAAATTTGGGATTTGTTCCCAAGAAATTTGCTGGCTCTGAATAGAAATATATATATATACACATGTATGTGTGTGTGTGTGTGTGTGTGTGTGTGTGTGTGTGTGTGTGTGTGTGTGTGTGTGTGTGTGTGTGTGTTTGTGTATATATAATATATTAATATGTATATATAATATGTGTAAATACAATTTATATATAAATTACATATTGTTAAATTATATGTGGAAAATATTAAGAAATACATGTACTTCAGTTTACAATGTACTTCAGTTTAAGATGTACATTTTTAGTATTGGATATACATGTACATGTATGTATTTACAGTTATAGGAAATGTGTCAAAATGATTGATAACTGAAGTAATATTTGCTGTACACTTATTTGGCTATATTTAGAATATATGCTTACAGCAGCAAAATGCACATGCCAAGTACAATTTGAATTATTTATTGGATGACTAGTGAGTGCACAGATGTTGAATTCATTGACTTCAGAATGGCATCGGTAACTAACCCTTGGACATTGGAGTCTATGTTTTAATACAGTCACAGTGACAAATACTTGAAATATTTGACAAGAGTTCATTGGATAGATGTGGGTATATCTGTGGAACTGACTAGCTAATGGGGAATATAAAGTAGAGGGAGGAATAGTTAAAACACACAACCTGTCTTCAAATTAGAATAGAAATAATGTTTCTATAAGTAGAGATAAGTGAGAATGTACACCAAGCTGTACTACATGTATGTGTGCCTTTATTTGATGGGGTGGTGTGGGTAGGAGGGGTCAAGGGTTGGCATACCGGTAGTAATATAGATGCATGTACATTTTTGTAACAGATATCAAGATTAACAAGATTTGGTTCACTGTTACTTGTTTTCACAATATGCATCATATTATTTCTGTATATCCTTGTTGACAACATCTGTATTGACATTGATACAACAATAATACTTATAGCAGCTCTAAATTTGTATATGTAGTCGATATTGACATCTTTAAAATTATTTTTTCTTTGAAGACCTTATATGTTCCGCAGTTGTGTAGTTGGATTCAGGGTGATATCCTGTATTCTCAAATTGTTACTATTAAATGTTGCATTTAGGAATACTCAGTTTATACATGTACATGTAGGCATGGTTCATTCTGATTATGACCCTGATCAAGGAGAAAGGACTATTTGCCAAATATTTACAAAAGTACATGTATCTCACATCATTTGTAGAAGCATTTAGTGTCCTTGATGTTCTCTATTGTTTATATATGTACATTGGGTGATTACCCTTGACAAATATCAAGAATTCTCCTTGATCAGATTCTAATCAGATTTGGCATCAAGGTTGCAATTTCCTATAACAGGACTTTGTGGATTCCAAGGCAGGCAATGACCACCAGGCCTTCATGTACACATTTATTAATTGTATTTAGGTACTCTAGGCAAACATTCAGAACACTTGTTCTTGTACCTCTTTGTAGTCACACTAAACACATCAGTGGCAAACATATCGTGTAATATTCAAAATGTACATTGCACAGTATGGACTGTAAGGTACAGATGTACATCAACACTTCATCAGATGGCCTTAACTTATCTTTCCTCATTGAGTGCTGATAAGGGGGGCACTATCTTTTAATAGATAACATGTAGTACAGCTCAAGATTCACTTTCCAACTGAGCTAGCATTTACTAATTCTAGCATCAGGCTAGCTCAGTCTTACACTGGGCTGGCACGTACCGTACCAGCTACATGGACATGGACATGTACATGTGTGTAGTACTATAGTGACTGGAAGGATTAATGCCTGTTGCACCAACCCTATGTCAGCAAGTAACTGGTAACACCAAGGTATCAAATCTGAAAGTAATGCTTTTGCTAGTATTCTATTGTACATGTATTAAAATCATGCTGATGTCATCAAGGAATTGTAAGAATTACATGCAATAGAGAACCCTTGATGATTCAAGATGTCTCATTTGTGAGAAGAGAAACAACAATAATGTACAGGAAGATAATTATTTGACATGTATGTACAATAATTGATAAATTGAGAAATGTAATTACAAATATGACAAGGTATGTTGATCAAATATTGAAGGTAAATTATATTTTATTAAATATAATTAGCTATGTTATTTTTCATCTCTAGAATTTCATGCTTGGCTACAAAAGTAATGACAGGCATCAGTGGTTCTTTTCAGTGTGAAGGATAGTGGTAGCATGGACATATGGGTTATACATACTTCCATGGTGGTACATGGAGTTAATACTGTAAACCAACATATGTTGTATTTTTGCTATTAGAAAATTTTGCGATTTTATAGTCTTTACTTTAGCTAGTTCTCAGACTAATATTTACTAATTATGAGACTGGTACATTGTGCTCATATATAAAGAGGCATTTTAGTCACTTCTTATTTTTGCATTTTATTTTCCAGCGAAATTAGCGAAAATAGGTCTTTTTTGAAAATTTTCAGATTTACAGTAATCATAGACAGGAAGAATTTTTTCCTTGTCTGCATGGTAATATTATAAACTTGTCTGCATGTCTGATTTGCCCACATAACAACATACAATTTGTAGGCATACAACCAGTGAAAACTCAAGAGAAGGAAAACCCAGGTTCACAGGTTGCTATAAAGTGTCATTTTCAAGAGGCAAATCTTATAGCATCTTACTTTAACAGAAGTTCAGGGTTGATTTGCTGATACACCAAATTGTAAAGTTTATGTGAAGGTTTCAAAACCTTGTATATATATGTAATCACATAAGAGAAATCTGGTGAAATTTTCAGTTTTTTATCGCTAAACTGCCATTTTGGGTGGAGATATAGCAGAGTTTTTAGAATGCCTAGGTGAACCATAGACCCTACACAAGTAGACACGAGTAGGTTCTAATTGGGGGGAACGCAGGTACATGTAGATTTCACAGATTTCAGAATATATACTAAGCACCGCCCTCAACAGAAAGACATTTGAATGTCTTGTTAGTATATCTGGGGGTACATATCTTTGGATATATACTATTAGCACTGATGTGATTCTCTTTTTGTAACAATGGAATCTACTCTTTGTACCTGTTCTGCCCCCTTAGCAAACAGTTCTAACTATGTGACACTAGTATCTAAAGAATGCCATTCACTGCTTCCAATGCTGATCAAATGAGTATGGTTTACCAGTAATTGTCTTCAACAAAAGAATCTGTAACAGGTCAGTTACTTCAATGAATGGAAATGGTTAATGTTAAAATGAAAGAAAGAGTATTGTGGTATTCTTAGCATGCCTAGTGCTATTAGTGGAATACTTGTGTTGATTTTGTACATTTAGCATCAACTATTGCGTGGATCATTGGCCGATAATAATGATGTTTCCTCAGGTGAAACTGTTCACAGTTGTTCTTTTGGTCAACCATAGGTCAATGGGTCAACCAAAACTTTTGTCTTGACCTAACTTGGCTGAAATCGTCTGTATGTGAACCTTCATTAGGTAGTCCCAATGATTGCAATTTGAGACAAGAATTAATAGTCATGAATTAGTTTCCTTGGCTGAAACTGTTTACATTTAGTTCTTTCCTCAACTGAAGTTTTTGCCTTGGCCAGGCCTGACGCTAATAGTCCAAGTGTGAACCTTCATTTGTGTGTGTGTGTGTGTGTGTGTGTGCATGTGCATGCGTGCGTGCGTGTGTGCGTGCATGCGCGCATGTGTGTGTTATTAGTACATGTACATGTAGATCCCTCTGATGGCAGTTTTAAAAATACTAATATATAATGGAAAGTCTCCTAAATAAAACTATTTACACTTGTTCAGTCTTCAGACAGAATCTTGTCAATTTAAATAGCTTAATTTAAATCGTCTAAATGTGAATTCTAGTTTGTGTGTAACTGTTACTACCATAGAATTTGAATGTTATATTGCCAGTGCCAGCAGAAATCTCAATTCTGTCAACAATGGTGAAGTCATTCAAATTCAACTTTAGTAAGATGTTAACCATTAGACAGGTTTAATAGATCTAATGATTGATAATCGTACTTTAACATCATTACCATGGCATGGATAACAGTGTTCTTTGTACTGATGTGGGAAAATCCATGTGTTTGTATACACATCTACATGTAACATATAACTTATAAGGCGTTGGATTCTTGTTGAAATACATTTTTGTCTGGGCCACATTCTCATTCATGATTCAGTTCCCATATACATGATATGAGTGTGCAGTAATTATAAAGTCACTGTCCAAATTCTCATAGACTGACACAGTAGCCAGTCTGTGAGAGGTATATAAAGCCAAGTGGTATACATGAACATGTATGCTAATGGACTCCACATCACTTGACTGTCTGCTAGCATCGTGGAAAATTATTATAGCAGAGCCTCTTTTCTTGCACCTTTTATAAGTGATCTGTTTTAAGTCTGCTTTGAAACAATCAGCTCAGACTGTAGTAATGCATCGAAAGAATTCAGGATATTATTGATATAGGAATAAATGGTATTGTTGGCCCAGGCCGTCAAATTTTTTTTCGATGATGGACCCACAAGTATTGCAACTCACTACACTGAAAATACAATGAAAATGTTTGAAAAATTTTCAGCCTTTAAAAATATACCGTTTGATTATTCATTCAAATCTACATGTATGTAGTTTCCTTGATATACTCAGGTATGAAACTTGTTAGACATTCAACCTGTGGTTCGTTGTAGTCCATTATTCTTCATCTAACTTCTCTCACATTTTGTAATCTCTTACCAAGTTACCATGACAACCTTAGTTGGTCAGAGTAGTGTTGCAAGGTAATTATTTTACTGACTATCAGCATCATTACCTAGGTTCTGAAATAGTTGAAATAGAAATATTATCCACTTAGATCCACTTAGATTTAGCAGAGCTGTTGGTGAGAATGTTAAATTCATAATAGATTTGTGTGTTCCAAGAGGCATAATTCTTGGCATTGGTGTAGGAACACAATCTAGAAAGCCAATGGTATGTCTTTGGGATAGTATTGTTATGCTCGTATTTCCTCAAATCTTATTCATAAACTCTGAAATCACAGACAAACTTTTCAAAAAGAATTAGTGTCATAAAGAACACATTAATGTACACAAAGGAATGCTAGATGATACACAACATGCTTTGTGTGTGATTCCCAATAGGAACCCCATAAATATATTGTACATATACAAAGGTAATAAAAAGGTGCAAAAGTCGTGTCAATGTTGTACATAAAAGTTTGAAGTTAAAAAAACTTGAGTTTCTTTATTGACAACAACTGAACGTGACGTCTCGTCAGCAAAGAAAACCATATCTATCAGTGTTGTGACGCATACATGTAATACATGTACAGTGTAGGAAATTTACCTTTATTTTCAGCGCCTTATTATATTAGAATTCTTATGCATAGAAAATTAACAGTACAGATTTGAGTAGGTTCCCATGCCCATAAAATTTTCTTAAAAAACCCTGGGGAACAGTAACATAAGCAATCAGACCAATATGGGATAAAGAAAAAGAATCAATAATAACAGAAAAGACAATCTTCTACTTGTACTCTGGTGCTCTATCCTTCATCAGATCTCAAGATCTATCAGAGGTGATTTGATACCACATCTAGACTACTATAGTCATCGTGCCAGTCCATGTGGTACTCTGTGATGCATGCATTCATACTCTGAAGTGTTCAGACTCTGCATTTTGATGGACACTTATAGTATACAACATTAGCATTAATATTACTCATGGTAAATTTTCAGTTTCACTTGCATACAAATGTAACAATTGTAAAGAAAACAATTGACTTCACTGACAACCCAAGGGATTTCTATACATGTGTATAGTGCACATTTCAATCAAATGCTCACATTGTATTTTATTTCCTGCTTTGGAGATTTTCTTTAAATCGGTACTTGTATCCTAAGTATGGCTACAGTCAATGTAAAAATGCACTTCTAACACAATACAAATTTAGATCTAAATTTGCATTGACAGGCCATGAGAGGTTATTGACTGTATTACAAAAAAGTGTTCAAATTGATGACCAAAACTGACAGTTTTTGAATCATTATCTATAACTCCAAAATGTTTTGTAATGTAATTTACATATTACCCAAATTGCTAGTGACAACTCTATCAGTGCTGCTCGACTTGATTTGACAAGCTAATGAGTGAAGCAATGTAAAGTAAAACATGTTTACATGTATCATATACTGGATGTCACTGTATCTAATTTTAGATTTGAATACACAGAGGAATGCTAGGCGTGAGGGGAGAGGATAGTCAAGATCCCCAATGAACTTGACTCTGGGCTACTCACAGTGTACAATGCAGTTGTTAGTATTTTTCACATAAAACAAAATTGATCACAAAAAAGGTAAACTTGCAGAATTTAATAAGGAGAAAATACAAAATCACAATGTGTATAAGGAAATATTAACTTTATTGATCAAACAATGGATGCTCCAGTGCCCTAGTATACTTCATTTTTATAAAAATTGTGCACATTATATCATAATTATATATCGAGTTGAGTTATTGCCATTTGATAAAATCATTTCTATGGATGATATGATCTAAAAATGGAGCAGTAATTCTACAGTAAATAAAAAATTGTAAAGGTAATTGTTCTGTCCAGGAAATGGTAATAAACGCAGTAACTCCGTTTGATAGTTCCTGACAGATTACATATTCATCAGGTTTGTGAATTTTCTTTAACTTTAATTTGTAATGAATGAACACGAAGAGTTTCATTCTCCAGAGGAAAGGTTTGTTCACCTGATTTGATTATTCATTTCAGCTCACAGAGTTTGAATATTGATTACAAAGGTGCAGGGTTGCTGTGTCTGCTGGGAACATCTGTGTATGTTGTAAAAAAAAAAGGGGGGAAAAATATGTGACTTGCATTTCAAGATGGATTCTGATAGCTATTGTATGTTTTGTATACACAGAATAACAGTTTACACTGGCATGAAATATTGTCCACTCATACAATGTAGATATTAGTCATGTACATGTGTGAGGTTGGTATCTTGAGAGGTGTTGATTGTAGAAATGCAATTCTCAGTACCTGAAAATAGAATACTGCCTAGGTACATCATATATAGATAACGAACATTCAATTTCTTCGTCAACACTATGACTTCCGCTCCATGTACTTCACATACATTAGGCGCGTGAGAACAAGTCGATATTCTTGTTCTATTTTGACCCTCCAGCATGAGGTGAAATGCTATTGCAGGTACCTAGAATTGTGTACTAAGTCCAGAGGTCTGCCAACATCATCCTCAACTCTTTCTGTGTATAAATTTGCCAATAGAAAAGTTAATTTTGTTTGCCATTTTGACATATTTGTGAAGTGGAAGGTACATTTATTCAACTCAACATTTTCAATGGAAATTTCTGTACAAAGAGCTAATGTTTTTTCAAGTTCATTTAAAGTATTAATTTAGGGTAAAGATTGATTGATTGATTAGTTCATTGATTAATGAATTGATTGATTGATTGATTGATAAATTGATTGATTATGATTGATTGATTGATAGATAGACAGATTGATTGATTGATTGACTCTGGTGTGTTCATAAAAAAAACTTAACTTCATGTGAACAATGCATGGAATAATCTTCATGAATCACAATACAAGCATCCCAACAGATACGTGTAGATGTACATTGTAGATGTATGCAATGAATACCAAATTAATTTTGACTACAGTCTGATCCATGTCCTGACAGTACTACTAGTGATGTCATTGCAGCTACATGTACATACTACGCAGTCACTTCTGATCCATGTCATAACAGTGATGTCATTGCAGCTACATGTACATACACTAGTACCGATAGTCATTACTTTTGATACATTATTGAGTCTATAACTGTCTGTATACACAGAGGAACATTTTTAAGATACCCAGATACTTCATTGTACATTGTACATGCACATCTACACAAATACTCCAGGATCTGAAATTGTATTGTAACACAGAGCAAAAAATATTTAGGGACGATCTATTGTCTAATCACCGATTACTAACAGTCTAAGAGTTGATACATGTATAGCTACATATACTATAACCATGGAGTGGGTCTGTAGGGCCCAAGCTGATGACGTTATTCTTTGTAACGGCTCATCAGTATGTATTTTATAGATTGTGATTTAAATTGGTTAAGTCGGGTAGCACATTTGACAAATTTAATCTGAACGCTACCCAAAAACCAGCTCATTAGTTTTTCAATTAGTCTGGCTACAATAGACTCTGATGCCCTGTAATGTGAATGTAGGATAAGATTGCAAAGAAACCAAGTTGTTGCCATGGATATCACATGTAATTTGAATTTCAGATTATATTTTTATAAGCTCAAAAAAATGCTGAGTTAGCAAAATTCCCATTATTTCCACCCAAGGCATTATATACTGTATGAAAATAGAATGATGGTAAAAAATTGAATACATTACAGTCCAAGTATTGATCAGTCAGTATACACAAGTAGGTAGAAAGAAAATGGTGAACTATCCTGCTTAAAAATTCTAATGGCTGTTCCTTAATGACCTCACCTATATACATTGTCAGTTATTCATACATATTTTATCAGGTTTCATGTAAAATGAATGATGTTTTGAAATACTACAATGTAGATGTCATTTGTAACTATTCTATTCCTACATTTGTATGTAATATAGATGTTGGGTTTTTATAGTCACAAGGATATGACTATACATGTACATGTATGGGCACAACAGTTAGTTTTCACTGTATAGCACATTCAATTTGGTACACTGTCTCTTTTAGACTTAGACCCTCTCACAGTCTTGGAGCATCGCAGGACTGTTTTGTATGTACCGATATCTACTGTATGCAAATATCCTTGTACTGCATGTACTGTCTAGTTAGTTCTAATCACGTGTTGGTGCAATTGCTAGCTGTCATCTCACAACATGAAGAATTAAAAACCTGTAAGAATTTGCACCTGTTTTTCTGGCCATACCTTCATCAAAGCAATACAATATAGGTCTTTAGCAAAATGCCAGGCGTGGTAGGAGAAAAATGCGAACAAAAAACTCCACATGACGAGATTGTATGTACATGTATAAGCCAGATAGCCAAGTCTCGGAACTACACAATTGCACAAATACATCTATCACAGATCTTGGTGTGAGCGTACAATATAAAACCCATAGAAATAACATTAGCCAGAAGTGCAGTAAAGTGGTGTACCGTGGTTAATGGTAATTCTATACTTAGCCTTTATTATGTGTATTTATATGACCTACTAATGTTATTCCAATTTGTCTAGATGTATAAAATGTGTGTGTGGTGCAGCCTCCCACTACATATAACATTTATTTTATCATTAAAAATAGTAAACATACATGCAGATGAATGATATAGTATGTAGTTTGTATTGTCTTTCATTGTATATTAGTGTCTGGATAAGTGGTTATATATACATGTACATGTAGATAGACTGACGTAAAATATCTTATAATTAAAATATCGAATATTGTGATAACCGATATTGTGAAGCAGTACGCCAAATGTGTTACGTTTGAATATCTGGATCTGTACTGTATATTTGTAACTGTGTGAGTTAAATCTCAACACTTTTCAGCCCTCGATATCAGTATGCGATTATATTAGTATATTGCGCTGATTCGGAGCACGGCGACGACTTCAGTTTAGATAAAACGTAGGAAAAAAAGGCGCGAGCAACTGTCGACAGTCTGGTATTTGCTCAGGTATCTGATGATATGCAAATCACAAGTCATTTCCTTGTCTTTAATGTTTAAATCTATGAACATTCACTGTATTAGAGAACACCAGTTAGTCTATAATAATATTGAACACTTTGAAACATTACATATGCATAGTATCAAATGAAGATTTCTATTCACAGTCAAAATATTGCTTGGAAGTGAATCCCAAATTTTCACTTACGTCTCAGCAGCGTCAGGAGTGTATAATATTTCGTTGTCACTTTTTTGACTGTGAGGTGAAATTTTGATTTGATACTATGAATCCAGAGCCTATAAATATTCATTATCATAGATGTGTATTATTACATTGTATATTTTATATTAGTAAGTTCACATGATTCACACCTCATTGTGAAAGTACACACAGTCTGACTTGAAATTACTGTAGATTTTCTTAGTAAACATCAAATGCAAATTAACAAACTGTACAGACTATCAGACACTTTTTAGCCCAGAAGCATCATTATTTTGGTGTTACTACTGTACATTTTGTATCTCAAGAAGCTTTTCTGGGACACAAATATGAAATGTATCAATTTCATATTCCATGTACTGTAATTGAATGTCCTGGGAATATGAGGATCTATGTATTTATAATAATTATTTATACTGACATATTGAAATTTGATAATGATCAGTAATTGTTGTGCTTCATTAGAGATTTAATCGGAAATTGATTTCAATCAGTTGATTGATTTCATTTGGAGATAGAGTTAAATAGTTTTATTGTTTGAAGGAGGCCAGTTGTACAGAACTGTGTCCCCAATAAATAAATATTTATATGTAAATATTTATGTCCCTTACTGAAGACTTTTAAGTACATGTATGACATGAGATTATTTCAAATATGGATTATTATGTCATGTACAATCTAATTGGTTTGTCTTTGATGATGTAGATAAGATAACAACTTCAGACAGTCTTGCATGAATGGGATTCTGCAAGAAGTATTAAAAGATCAAGTGTCAATTATTCATTGGCTGTGGTTGATAGCTTGGAAGTATTGGGATGTTATGTGTGTGTGTGTGTGTGTGTGTGTGTGTGTGTGTGACTTCCCTAGAGCACTTTTATGTAGCATGTGAGGAAAGAATATGTGCTTGAGAATGTCATGTGTTATAAAACACTTATTGCCTTGCCGTATTTGGGCACTAGTCGACGTCATATTACCCCTCATGCTGTTATGTAGCAAATATTTCCATCCACTTTCAACCCGGGGAAATAATTGCTACATAATAGCATGAGGGGTAGTACTAATACTGTAGATGTCTAATAGTGCCCAAATAAATAGTCAGCAATACATGTGAAGTTGTAATTTTCAAATTAAGACTCAATATTCTGGATAGGAGTTGAAAAAAAATAGGCTCAAAATATAATATTCTATTTTGTTATTAACTATTGTAACATATGTTTGTTATTTGGGGAATCTAATTTAGAATAACATTTGGATCGGAGTTTGGAATAAATTTTAATATGAGTTCAACATACCAATATAAAAATTGTAATTTGTATCAGCTGGGAAGGTCATCAGTTCTTTAACAGGTATTTGAAAACTCATTACTGAAAATAGAAACACTGTAATTATCCAGGCACCAGTAGTTTGGGGTAGTTAGGGTTGGCCAACATTTTTTAATAATAGCACACACATACACTAAATATACAATATAAACTACTTGTTGATGTTAGAGTGCAAACAATTTTATGTGTTACTGTTTATGCAAATGTTAAAACTGTCAGGGCTGTATTGACTAATAACACAGGAACAGTGGAATGTTGTGTTGTTGAGTTCTATGGATAACACCCACCTGTAGGAGTTGCCCAGCATTTCACAAATTGTACACAATTTGAATACAAAATTATTGTTACTACAAATTTGTTTTTCGTGGCTAATTCATGCAATTTTCTTATTTTAAAATTTTCCAAAATTTGAATACAAAACTATTTTTATTATAAATTAGTTTTTTGCTGAAATTTTAAATTATTATTTTAAATTTTATACCAGTTGAGTGATATTTGTTGATATATTCAATATCGTGGTCATTAACCTGTGCAATTTACAAAACAACAAATAAAATTTCTCATTTTTTTATGGCAATGTGTACAATCCTTTCATGAATGTAATTTTCTCTGTGAATTTTGTAAAAAAATATTACAATAACGTACACAAATTTTACCGCTGCAGTACAAGTAATATTTCAAAATTCGTTTGGCAGTGTGTACAATCTCAATTTTGTGGTTTGTCTGATATTTAGATTTATTGATATTTGGGAAAATGTTATTTTCTCTGTGAATTGTATTTTACAGCATATTACAACAATTTAACCACAATAGTAGAAATTATATTTCAACATTTCTTTGGTAACGTGTACAATTTTTTCATTTGTTAAATTTGTTATTTTTCTTTGTTATATTTACATTTGGGTATTTGAATAATGATAAAAGTTACTTTCTATGAATTCTGTGAATTTCTTTTGATAGTTCTGAAACTCGGAGCATAAATATCACCAAGTTTGTTTCAGGTGAATCACTTACTGTAGCCATGAAGACTTCACCCATTATTAAAATTCAATAACTTATTTCTGCAAATAACTGTATTCACAAATTACATATTTTAAAATTAATGTGATCCCAAATTACGCCACATAGGTAATGAATATTACACACAATACTTGTCACTCATAGTCATAGTTAACTACATACAATGTTTATATTGTGATGTCTTTTGTGTTTCCGACTATCCCATCTGGATAAAAAGCATAACGGCCCACGTATAGATTACAGCTATCTCGTAATAATCAAATGTGAACAGTAACAAATTATATGTAATTTTACAATGTGTCTATGTATAATTATTAAACGATTACCATAGATTGAATCATGAAAAGTGACTTTTTCTCACAAAATGAAAGAAAAGACTACAGTGAATAAGTGATATCCTGGACAAAAACCTTTGAATACATGTCAGTGTACATATTTTATTGTAAAATGTAACCAAATGCATGTATGTATGTATGTATAAAGTATACTTGCAATTTTCAAATGACCTTAAGGTCAAAGGTCAACACTTTGCATACAGTGTATATGAGTAATAACATTTCTAATACATAATACATATACAACTGCATATACATATAATAGTAAATTGTAAAAATGTAAAAAATTAATGTGATTACTGGTCAGTTAACGATATAGTTTGGGATAAATTGTACACAAATACGCACACATTAGGAGTTCAGAAAAATAGAATTTCACCCTATTATGTTGATACGGTTGATAATGACTTGAAGTGTGATGGTTGTCATGGGTTTTATGTCTAGACTTCAAGGTGACTGCGAGGAAGCTGGTTGCCAAAAATCAATGTGTGCAGTTAAATTAATTGAGCCCTTTGGGACCTGTGGAGATGACAACATATTACTATGTACCACAGTTTAACACGAAAAGTTGACTGTATGGTACAGTTGTTGATGATTTTTACCAAAAAAAAATGTAAAAAAAATCTCTGTTAGTATAAATATGTAATGAAAATACACTGAGGCATGCTAACACCACTGAGTTGTACATGTATATCGTACTAATACCACAGCTCCTTTTGTGGTAATGACTTGATGATATTCATAATACAACTGCATCCCCATCTCTTATTTTCATATATACACCTGCTTTCACACTCAAATCCATGTTGATCGGTTGTCAGGAGTAACATGGTATTAGTGGGACAGTTGTTGGTTCATACATTTTGCAACAAGGTTCACTGTAAAAACAATGCTGTGCACTCAAATGTTACTCTATATTTGAAAGATGAATAATTTAATAAAATGAAATGAACTTGATTCTTAAACTTGTCTTTTGCTTGATTTCAGACTGCCAGGGTTTGGGTTCGTGACCCTGAAGAGGTCTGGGTAGGGGCAGTTGTAACCAAAGACTATAATGGAAAAGAAGTTGTGGTTGAACTTGAAGATGGCACGGTAAGTTTTGATTTCTGGATCCATCTTTACAAAGTACTTGGCTGTATACAGATAGATTATCATAACATGATAAGAATGTCCATTCCTAGATTACTGTACATGTACCTTTAGGAACAATCGCACAATGTCGCACAATCTCAACAAAAGAACATCATTCGTTTAGGTTCAAACCCCCTCCCCCTAAGCAAACATCCACAAGTGTGACATCACACATTTTATATGATGTTACAGTAAACCATGGTAAAAACTATAGCGGTAACACCACTGCGATCAATGTAATGACAGTAAAAACATGATTGTAAACACATTAAAATACTACAAGAAATCCAGCACCATATCTCACACATTGGAAGTAAATTTTTATCAACTGATCAACTTCTCGGTAGTAAATACAAAAGTTGTTATCATTGAAAGAGTGAAAGTGTTCCGTCGAAATTTGGATTGAAAATAGAAGTTCGAAAGTGACTTTCAGCAATTGCATTGATGCCGACCCCGACCCCTAAACAAGCGAAGTTCGCTTATTGAGCTTGTGTGACATAGTGCAATCATCCCTTAGGCTAATTGTATTACCATCATGAATGCTGATTTTAAACCATCAACCATTACATGTATAGCCTGGAGGAAGTTTTAGGGAATTAATTCTAACCATCCATCATCCGTCCATCCATGCATTTATTGAGTTTATTTATACCCATTGGCAAGCAATTGTCATAATGTCATTTCTGTATCTTTTACAAATTCCTGGTGAGAACTATTCAGGTGCTAGACATGATTCAAATTAAGACTATTCAAATTAAAGTGAAAGTAAATGCCCAAAAAATATACAGTTACGGATTTCATATGTTTTATTAGGCAACAATATGGAAGATTTGAATGTAGAACAAAACTACAGTGCTTCCAATCAAAGTGTAAATGATGAGCTACTAAAACACATTTATACATTAACGAAGTAGATTTGTGTCTGTGTACAAAATTTCACAGAGTAGGGACTGGGTCAGTAACCTTCTTGAGGAGAAGTGGGTGTATAAGATGGTGATTGTGACGGTGGCAGGATTTGGGGTTTAACTTTAAGGAGTGTTGCAATTATACTTGTCATTACTGATAACTTCAATCATAACAAATTTCAACCTTGGCGCCTCTTGCAATATACTGACTAGGTTTTGTCACTCTGTACATCTAACTGTGATGATGTCATCCAGTAGACAGGGTTTATAACATCATCACACTGTTGGGGGGGGGGGGGGGGGTAGCACAGATTTCTGTACTACATGTAGAGTAACGACTTTGACTAAAAATGTAGTGAGTGGAGATGATAGTAATCATAACTCATATCGTATAGAAACTAGACTAGGTCTTTTATGGCATGGTTTACCTTTTCTTGTCAACATTTAATTTTGAATCATCATATCAGAATGTAAAGAGAACATGCATTGACATCCCCTCTGTCTTCTTATCCCTTGACTGTTTGTTAAACATCTCTGAAATTGATGTTATTACTATTTTTACAGGAAAAAACGATTAAAACCCAAACAGAGAAAGATCTGCCACCGTTGAGAAATCCAGAAATCTTGGTAGGAGAAAATGACTTGACAGCCTTGAGTTATCTGCATGAACCTGCTGTGTTATATAATCTGAAGATGAGGTTTCTGAATAGTCAAGCCATTTATACCTACTGTGGTGAGTGACAGAATAAGTACAAGAAATAGCTAAAATTATACACTGTCAGTGTGTGTGTACTTTTAAAGTAAGTGCATATTTTAACAGAATATAAAAAAGTGATGTACATCCGATGTACAGCAATATGGGGAATAGTTGCAAGGTCTTACATTTTGTATTTGGATCATGGCCCTCTCATATTCACATCTATTTTTTCTGATGCAAGCAGCATTTACATATTAAGTATTTTGATAATCTGGGATAGCAAATATCCTATTCTTTAGGTTTGGAGGGAAGGTAGATCAGATCATGTGGTTCTGCATTTCAGGTTCTGAAATAGCCTATCTGTCTAATATGATATAAGCTTACCTACTGTGGGTGAGTCACAGAATAAAGAGGCATATAGCCAAAGTTACATGCATTGCATAATAGTTTCTGACTAATCCGAGGACATGTTTTTATGTGTATGTGTAACAGAATATACAATCCATGTATACAATGTCATACTGATATACAATGAAAGCTAGAAATGTTATAAAAGTAATTTACAATTCACACAGTTTTGAAAATAAAGACTAGATCTCACTATATTTGTGCTATTGGTATGTGTTTTTGCAGGTATTGTATTGGTGGCTATCAATCCATATGAAGAACTTCCAATCTATGGTAATGATATTATTCATGCATACAGTGGTCAGAATATGGGTGACATGGACCCTCATGTATATGCTATAGCAGAGGAAGCATATAGTCAAATGTGCAAGTAAGTAGACCATCTTTGTCTGTCTGTCTTTGTCTGTCTGTCTGTCTATATTTGTCCGTCCGTCCGTCCGTCCGTCCATCCATCTGTCTGTCTGTATGTCTGTCTGTCTGTCTATATTTGTCTGTCTCCATCTGACTGAGTCTGTGTGTCCCTGCCAGTCTGTCTGTCTGTCTGTCTGTCTGTCTGTTTGACTGATTGACTGACTTAGTCTCTGTCTCTGTCTCTTTGTATCTTCCTGTCTCGCTAGCTATCTTCTTGGCTGTCTGTCTCTGTCTGTCTGTCTGCCTATGTCTAACTGCCGTGCTGTTTGTCTGTCTGTCTGTCAGTCTGTCTGGTGCTGTGTATGTTTGTCTGTCTTTACATGTGTGTATGTATCTTTCAGTCTAAATAAAAGACATCAAAAACTACATCTGTCTTGAAGACTGAAGTGAACAAGAGCTCACCCTCGAGACTTGCATGTCTGTCATAAGCAGTCTATATCGCTAGGTCCTGATACTCATGTATATACTATCTATGCACCACACATCAACACAACTTCCAAACTTTCTACCCTTGAACGCTTCCATGTCTACAATGTATGTTTGAATGACAGACTTCACATTGTTTGTTCTGTTGTAGATTTGAAAGTAACCAGTCAATCATTGTGACTGGAGAGAGTGGAGCTGGTAAAACAGTGTCTGCTAAATATGCTATGAGGTACTTTGCAGCTGTCGGAGGAGGGGCTGGTGAATCAGAAACACAGATGGAGAAGAAAGTCCTAGCTTCTAACCCTATTATGGAGGTGAGTTGTATGGAAAGAGAAAGAGAAAAATGTATTGACATTTTATCAGTATTTACAAAAGAAATTTTTAAATAAATTTACTAAAATTATGTGCATAAGTTAATTTGATGATGGTGATGGTGATGGTGATGACGACAACGACGGCGGTGGCGGTGACGATGGCAAGGAGGATGACAACAATGATGATGTTGACGACCATGTTGATGATGATAATGATGGTGGTGGAGGTGGTGGTGGTGGTGGCGATGACAATGACATAGCACTCCAACAGTGTTAGAGCATCATAGAAAAATAAAACATTTACCAATTTCGCCTTTGAAATCAACAGACATGCACATGTAATAGCAGAACATAAATAATTATTCATGACTCCTGTAAGTCCTTATTTAACCTTAAAGTAAAACAATCTCGATGATATAAAACCATTAAATTGGTTCACTAGAACCCAAAGTGGACAAATTTTATAGCTTGATTTCCTGGAGTAGTGTTCCCATGTGATCAACATTATAAGACTGTATGCATGTATTCTCTGTATGTAACTAACTAACACTTTTGTTCTTGTCTGTTGCAGGCTATTGGAAATGCTAAAACTATTAGAAATGACAACAGTAGTAGATTTGGCAAATTTATAGAGATTGGTTTCAACCGACAGAACACAATTATAGGAGCTAATATGAGAACTTATTTATTAGAAAAGTCACGTGTTGTATTTCAAGCATCAGAAGAGAGAAATTATCATATATTTTATCAACTTTGTGCTTCGCATGAGTTACCAGAATTCAAAGACTTGGCTCTAAGTAAGTTGTCGTCGTCCCCCCCTCCTCTCCCCCCCCCCCTCCTCTCTCTCTCTCTCTCTCTCTCTCTCTCTCTCTCTCTCTCTCTCTCTCTCTCTCTCTCTCTCTCTCTCTCTCTCTCTCTCTCTCTCTCTCTCTCTCTCTCTCTCTCTCTCTCTCTCTCTCTCTCTCTCTCTCTCTCTCTCTCTCTCTCAGCTGTCACTATGATTTAGTCACTCACCCATGTACACATCTATACACACACACACCACATACACACACACAGGGGTCAGTTTGATATGGCCACCAAGATCGCACACATTTGACAAAAACTTATGGACTCAAGAGCTCCACTTCTGTCTTTTTCATCTTGGGTCAGATCAGGTCAGGTCATGTAATCTAATGGCAACTGAACAGAGTTTTCAGCAACTTACCGTACGGTGCCTCAAGGCACCTCAGATGGCATAAGCAAATGCACCTCTGAATAGTCAAAGAATACACATTATGCATATAGTTTTCACCAGCAAGAAATTCAGAAACATGACAAATTCTCCCAAATTCTTTTGATTGATTAGACCATTATTTCCTGTCGAGAACATTTTCCTTCAGGTCATAAGTGACCAAGATGATAAATTTTGCATTTTCTCCATTTCATGTTTGTCCGTATAGATTTTCCTATTATTTGAGAAGAAATAAGGTACCACTTGCAAATTCTGAAACCAAAAAAAAAAACCTTCCTACTCTCTATATCCTCCTCGATTTGTTTTCACAGCACTTTTTTGTAAATATTTGACTTATTGATTCAATGTTTGTATTCTTGCAAGTCTGATGAGAAAATTGAAATATGTTTTTCTTCCATTTTTGGCAGACGATACAGATTATTTTTATTACACAAACCAAGGTGAAAATCCAATCATTGATGGTGTAGACGATGCAGAAGATCTAGATGACACCAAGGAAGCATTTACATTGTTAGGTATAGTAAATCTGCTCAATTCATTTAAAATGGCGTTCATGTTGAATTTTGTCAGGGGTTTGCAATGTTTGCTGTTGTTCGACAACCTTTAAAGACACCCTGATGATTTTTGTCTTTGAAGCACGCCCTCATGTGGCCATAAATCGTTATTGTCTTGCAACTTATTGATCAATCAGGAGGTACATTTTCTTTACAAACTCTTTGATAATTTTGACACCAGTGTTTGATTTTCATATTCCATACAGGTATTTCTGAGGCCAATCAGGCAATGATATTCCGAGTGATGGCAGCTATTTTACATTTTGGAAATGTAGATTTTATTGAAACTGAAAATCAAGAGGGTAGCAAGATATCAGTAAGTATAGATTATTGAAATTTTCGTGACAAATAGTTACAATTTTTTTCAGTCTGATTTAATATCAGGTTGCTATTATTACAGAATATGTTTCTCCAGAGTAGCTCAAACATTTGTTACGTTTTCTGGCCTGCATTATAAATTCAAATTCTATGCATAGTTCAGTCTTCTGATAAAAATAAAAAAGTCGAAAAATGTTTCAAAGTGAATCACAAATTTTCAGACATATAACATCAGCTTCATCAAGCCTGTACTACAATGGGCAACTGTCACATGTCTTAGAAAAGACACGTGACATGATCTTGAGACAAACAGCTACCCCCCAGAATCTTGATATACCAGCATCTAATTTTATATGTTTTTGTATTGTCTTGTAGCCTGAAGATGATAGCCTTCCCATTGTAGCCCAGTTATTGGGTATTGATGGCGGACAGATGAAGAAATGGCTTTGTAATAGGAAGATTGCCACTGTCAATGAAGTCATGGTGAAACCACTCACTAAACCACAGGTAAAACTGGTCAGAATTTTTAGAATTATTCAAATAAAAAAGTGATAATTAAATATTATTTCCCAATATTTTTCTTAATTCAACCAAGGAAAATAAAAGTGACCAAAGTTTAATACAAAATATTTTGGACTCAGGACGGTGTTTTCCGGCTGAATGATGAGAAATACTGGGAACACTATGATTTTTTTACACAATGTGAAGGCATAAATTTTGAAGAATGATTTAATTTGATGACAGATCAGAACATAGATGTTTTAAATTTGAGAAGACTGGTGTACACAACAATTATTCTTTTTTTCCTTCTAGGCATTCCATGCAAGAGATGCCTTAGCCAAACACATCTATGCCCAAGTGTTTAACTGGATAGTGAGTAAGATCAACAAAGCCTTACACACTACACTGAAACAAAATAGTTTCATAGGAGTACTAGATATCTATGGGTAAGTTAACACATACATTTCAATGTGTCTATGTTTCTAAGTCCTCTATTTCCATTGAAAACAATAACTAAAGGTTACCAACATTAAGACAGGCCTATGTTTTAACTTGATGATTTACAGTGTCTGTACATGTAGGTAGCACATCAAAATATTTTTATGTTTTCATTTCTGTTTGTTTTGCTCATTCTGATTCATACACCAAAGTTGAGTAGGAGTATGTTGCTGTAGAAATTGATTGATTGATTGGTTGGTTGGTTAGTTGGTTGGTTAGTAGTTTGAGTATGTGGGTGGATGGATGGATGGATGGATGGTTGGTTGGTTAGTTAGTTAGTTGATTGATTGATTGATTGATTTATTAGTAGTTTGAGTATGTGAGTGATGGTTAATTGATTGATTGGTTGGTTGGTTGGTTGGTTGGTTGGTTGGTTGGTTGGTTGGTTAGTTGGTTAGTTAGTAGTTTGAGTATGTGGGTGGATGGTTGGTTGGTTGGTTGGTTGGTTGGTTAATTGATTGATTGATTGATTGATTGATTGATTGATTAGTAGTTTGAGTATGTGAGTGGATAGTTAATTGATTGATTGATTGATTGGTTGGTCAATGGTAGGCTGGCTGGTTGCTTGATTGGTAGGTTGATTAAACTATGGTTGGTTGTTGAGTGATTGGTTGGTTGGAGTGTTGATTGGTAGGTTGACATTCTCTCTTCTTATCTCTTACAGCTTTGAAATGTTTGAAGTGAACAGCTTTGAACAGTTCTGCATAAATTATGCAAATGAGAAACTGCAGCAACAATTTACACAGCATGTCTTTAAACTTGAACAAGAAGAGTACGTCCGAGAACAGATAGAGTGGTCATTTATAGATTACTATGACAACCAGCCATGCATTGATCTTATAGAAAATAAACTTGGTATCTTAGATCTGTTAGATGAAGAATGTAAGGTATGTATCATTTAAAGCAGTATTTTTTTAAAAGTCAAGAATAAGGTGGAAGTGTTTCTGGCTGTACATATTCCAAGTCCTCGGGGATGGTTTTCACCAAAAATCAGATTTCTTAAAATCTGTCCAAACCTTGCCATATGGAAGCTAGCTTCTGCTCTTTTTGAAATAATGTAAGAAACTTGGAGTCTTACCATTTTATTTTCAAGGAAATATGCAATTTATATTGTATTTTGACCTAAAGTTAACACAGTATACGGCAGCCATATTGGATTCTAAAATGACTTTATAGTTTGAGGATATTTTGACCTGTATTTCAAAAATTTGTATCGCGGCCCGTGATATTTTTTTGTAATTGTAACTCAGAATAGGTTGGACTTTTCTTTTACAAAGTAACAGCAAAAATTTATTGACAGTTTGTTTGTGAGGTGCATTTTTTGTTAATAGCTGGAAAGCTTTAGTAGGCCCATTCTATTGCTTGTACCAGTAAGTCCAGTCATGTGACAAAATGGTAGGTACTAATGTTTGGTGTTGTGCTATTTTGGGGCCATTACCTAAGAGTAGACTGACCATGATCGTAGCAGTGACACATTAAAAATTCAAACTGGCCAAGAAGAAAGGAATATAAGTTTTGAAACCAGATTTAAGTATCAATAAGGTTATGTCAAAACAACAATGATTTATAGCTGCAATATTTGTGTTATACTAGGAGTGAATAATATATTTACGGACAGATAGGTAAAAGCCAATCAAAGTTCCCCAATTTTGATGTATTCTTTCAATTAACCAATCATGTTTCAGGAAATAAGTCACAAGGGTAATAAATATGAATATTGATCTCTGGTCAACCAATAACAAATTTTGTTTTGGAAATGTTTTGATCACAGATGCCTAAAGGAAGTGATGCCAACTGGTGTCAGAAACTTTACGAGAAGCATCTTGATAAGTCCAAACACTTCTCCAAACCCAGGATGTCCAGAACAGCGTTTGTAGTCCACCATTTTGCTGATAATGTGGAGTACCAAGTCCCTGGATTCTTGGAGAAGAATCGAGATTTGGTGATAGAGGATCATCTCAACATTCTGAAAGCTAGTCAGGTAAATAGTGGTGCGCCCTTTCAGTCGGTGTGGAATCCAAACTGTCCATGTATGAATGGAAAGGACAGCAGAATTATTGGGGGGGGGGGGGGGGGGGGGGTGTTCAACAGATATAATGTCACAGTATTTGTAGTTAATTCCTAATATGGGATGATAGAAAGGAGAGTCTTTATCATGCAGTGGGGTGGGTAACCAAGACTAGATTATTTGTAGTTATTGTAATACCTAATCTGGAGTGATAGGAAGTATAGCCCTCCTGCAAGGGTCTGTTGTAACCAAGATTGGATTATGCGGTGATACCTAATCTGGGTTGATGGGAAGGGTAGCCTTACAATGTACTGTAAGGGTGTCTGTAACCAAGACTAGATTATTTGTAGTTGTGGTAATAGTACCTAATCTGGTAAGATGTGAAGGAGAGCCCTCCTGCAAGGGTCTGGGTAACCAACACTATTTATAGATATCAACAACATAACAGACTGTCTACAACAGTATCTCTGAAAAGTAAACTTGCAAAAACTGCAAACTGTAAACTCATCATGTTACTTCAGTATCACATAGACTTGTGTGCGATAACTTTTAGGTGATTTGCATGATATCAAGCAGAAAGAGTTTTGATTCATGTCTATTCACCAAATGATACCATATCACATACAATTTTCAATAACTTCTATGATTTATTAATTTTTGTTATTGACAGTTTGAGTTTGTAGCAGCATTGTTTCGAGAGGATGAGAAATCTGGTAAATCGTCTGATTACAACAAGCCAAGGTCAGGGAGGGGTTCTATCAGGTCAGCTTCTGGACCACCACTGAAAGGTGGTGCTAAACAACATAGGCAGTCAGTGGGTTCACAGGTAAGTAAATCTTTCACTCACAAGAAACTGAAATTCAGAAAATGGCAAGAAGTTTGGTCAGGGTTAAAAATTCATCAGTTCAAAGAGTGTGACTCCTGAAAGTGGACCAAGCAACACCGACACCATCATAGGTATGAAAACAAGCAGTTGTTCATAAAAAGATTTACATAACACCAAATCAACAAAGTTATAACAAGTCTTGATGAGGAAGGATATCTGTGTGATGGCTTAACAATCCCAGAAGGGGGGCTTCAAACAAAACAGACAAAGAGAGTTCATGGGTTCACACGTAAAGAAATCAATCAATCTATTAGTCAGTCAGTCAGTCAGTCAGTCAGTCAGTCAGTCAGTCAATCAGTCAGTCAGTCAGTCCGTCCGTCAGTCAGTCAGTCAGTCAGTCAGTCAATCAATGAATGAATGATTCAAAAAGATGTAGGTAGTTCTAAAACCTACATAGTATAGACTGAGTATGCTTTCAAATACCGGACTCAAATACAGAAATTTACAGGAACTCATTTTTTCCACGAACAATCACAGACTGGAACAAACTTGACAATAATTTGGTCACATCTGGATCAGTGGATGCAGGGTGACTAAGTGTTTTGACCTCCTCTTCCATTGATTATTTACCAGTATTGGTTCCTTCAACATATTGATTCTGATTCTGATTAGTATCACAGGAAGTTCACCTGGTAATATTGAATACCTGGGTAGTAAGTAAAGAACTTGAGGAAAGGCGATATTATTTACTCAAAGCCCAAAGTGTGATTAGTACAGTTGCATATTAGATAACTGAGTCTACGTTGTTGAGATTAGATATCGTGATTCTCTTGTGTAGGACCAATTTTTCTGTATCTCTGCCAAGCACTCTTGTTTTCACAGTCATTCTAATTTGACAGTGGTCTTTAAAAGTGTTGTCATTATCTCCCTAACTTTTACCGATTTTTGTCTGATTTCTATTGCAGTTTCGGACTTCATTGTCCTTGCTGATGAAGACATTAAACGCCACCACTCCACATTATATCCGATGTGTAAAACCCAACGATTTCAAAGAAGCATTTGTGTAAGTACTTATCATGAAATGTGCCTTTAGAAATAAAACCATTTAAAATTTAACTTAGCTGCTATTGTATTCATGAAAACTCTCCAACCAATTCTTATTTGAAATCAAGAAAATGAATCAATTTTGATTGTGGTTTGTGTTTTCCAAACACTAAACCCTGATTGTAAGCAATAGATCATGTTTAAGATTATGTAACTGTATTGAGTCCCAGGTTTAGTGTTAAATTTATAAAGTAATTATCATTTTATTACCCACAGATTTGAACCTAAGAGAGGTGTAGAGCAGCTGAGAGCTTGTGGTGTTTTAGAAACTATCAGAATCAGTTCTGCTGGATATCCATCAAGGTAAGAAACTTTGCAGTGTTATGTTATGTTAGTCAGTACATCTTTATCATGCCATCATAGTGGAGAGCACCCTCTAATTTGTATATCCATGTTGTGAAGAGCGCCCTCAAGTCTATCTTTGCAGTGATGAGCATTGTAGTGTCTACCAAAGTATCTACTGCCCTCTAGTCAATGTGCCCTTTCAATGAAGTGTCGTCTGTTGAATGTAACATTGCAATGTACAGTGCCCTCTTCTGAGTGTACCCTTATAGTGAACAGTAGGCAATATACCCTTACAACAAAAAGCTACCCCGGGCCAAAATGCAATTCACACCAACATAGCAGATAGCTGTCGAGTGCATAGGCAGAGAGGTTTCTGTATTTGGACACTGTTTGTTTGTTTGTCTGCTCTATACAATAATATTGTCGGTGTTTTCAGGTGGTCGTATCCTGAGTTCTTTACTCGTTATCGTGTTCTGATGAAGCAAAAAGATATTGACAAGAAGAATATTCGACACACATGTACCACTGTCCTAAACAAATACATCAAAGTAAGTACCCTGAGATATCAATTGTTGTGGACAATTTGAATATGCCATATTCCGGTCATCAGAAAGACAAAAGATTACATAGCTTGGCCACTAGGGGTGCTGTTCAGCAGCAACTTCCTTGGAAATCATCCCAATGTTTTATGGCAAAAGTTGCTTGCTTTGGCAACGAAACAGGAACTATTGAGATATTGATTAAAAGAAAATATTCTTGAATGTATGTGTTTGTTGGTAAGTGCCCCATGTATTTCAAGTTGTAAAGATGGATCTTTACTCAGATTCTGAAAATGTGTTTCATTTTTTGAAATCTAGCTATTGGTTCAATTTCTGGAATTTGGAATTATAAATTAATGAATAAATTATTACTCAGCTGTTTGTTTACATCTAACTGTTACATCACTGACAGGATCCAGACAAGTACCAGTTTGGTAAAACAAAGATATTCTTCCGGGCTGGTCAAGTGGCGTACCTGGAGAAACTGAGAGCCGATAAACTGAGAGATTGTTGTATATTGATGCAGAAGATAGTAAGAGGATGGGTAGCTAAGAGGAAATACAGGAAGATCAAGAAATCAGCCATACTTCTACAGTGTCAGATCAGAGGTGTACTGGCTAGGAGGTGAGAAAATAGTATAGTGTGTACAAGTGTTATCTCTTCAGGTGCGAGAAAATAACTAGAATTGTTTGGAAGGGGGTGAGGATGTTGTGATCTGAGTATTTGAGAGAAAATAGGCCTATATTATATCATGGCACATTACGTTTTTTGACACAAAGATAGACACGTTTCAACTCTTGACTAACAATGACAGAGACACAATAAACAAGCAGGATCTTTGGCCCAGTCACATTGAACACTGATAAGCATTGCTATTCTTTCACAGTGCAGTAAAAACATGATTCTAATAAAAACATTACATATGATATGGACTTGATGATTTTAATGGCTGCAATTGTTTATTTTCTAACTGATAATCAACATTTCAACTTGACTACTTCTACATTCCCACTGTGCACAGCACCTATGTAATTGTTCCTTTTGCATTAGAGTTGTCTGAGGGTGTGTATTGAATGTCATGTCACATGAGTGAAACACCAAGCCAACATCCTTTTAACTGTAAATATCATGTTACATGAGTGAAACACCGAGCCAACATCATTTTAGCTGTATTACATACACAGGACAGGGGTGGCTAGACAGTATTGTCACAGAGGGTAGGGATCATCAGATGGAGAGAAGATGTTGCCATCAGCGACTGATTGTTTCCCTTTTTCTCAATCTTTACAGGCTATCCAGACACCTGAAGGAGACCAAAAGTGCCATCCGTATTCAGAAAGCATGGCGTGGCTACATCCAACACAAACGGTTTCACAGACTTCGAGACTTTGCTCTCGCTGTACAGTCCTATGCCAGAGGAAGGACATCAAGAAAACTATACAAGGAACTTGTACGACAGTCCAAGGCTGTTATTATACAGAGATATGCACGGGGTTTCTTGGCAAGGAAGTGGTATGCGTTGAAACGTAAACAAATCATACTTGTACAGTGTTGTATTAGAAGACAGAGAGCTAGGAAAGAACTCAAACAACTTAAGGTGGGTAGCACCCAGTCTGTTGCCATGGTTATGATGATGTAATAAGAGCAGATTAGAGAATCTTTCAGATTATGGTGTTTGGTAATGCATGTATTTGTTCATTGCTTGAATTGGCACAAAAAATGAGAAACTTATTGAATCATGGCATGATCCATATATCTACTATCATATCATATCGAATCATCTAGTACATCAGATATCATATTTTATCATAATTATATCATATCTTATTTTATAGACGTCATATCTAATCACATATCATGTCATATCATATCATATGTCATATATCATATTATATATCAAATCTTATCATGTCTTATCATATATCTAGTAATATATGATATATCTTGTATCATATATCATGTCTAACATTGCTGTTTATGTTGCAGATATTCTGATAATTTGAACTGCTAATATCTGACTTAATTTGCGAAATTTTAAAATTCAAGTTATGTCTTATCAAACCTAACATGCCATTCCTACTAGATGAAACATGTTCTATGTTGTGTTTTATCCGGCAAAGTGGCAGAAATCACAAGCCTGAGAAATACCCGAGTCACTCTCTGTCATCAATCAGAGTTTGATTTCAATACGACCAGGCAACATATGATACCTGAGACAAACTAATCACATGATACACACATGACAATCACATGATACATGACAATCACATGATACATGCAATGTCAATCACATGACACATGCATGACAGTCACTTGATCATAAGTTTTCAGAACTAGAGAAAGATGATAGGTATCGTCAGAAAGCTTTCATCCTGTCATGTGACAGTCATATGATCAAAACTGTTCAGAACTAGGGGAAAATGTTAGATGTTGTCAGACAGCTGTAAACGTAAAGCTGTGACAAACAATCTTGCCACAGCCACATGACAGGCACAGGAGCCTAATCCAGTCTGATTTTAGATGTTGCCAGAAAGCATCATGTGTTAGTCACATGATCATAATCCTTCAGAATTAACTTTGGAAAGATGTTCAGTTATGTCAGAAAGCTTTCGACACACAATACCTGTGAGAAACATCACATGACAATGAGTGACAAACATATCACATGACAATCACATGATCACAACACTTTCTGAACTAGGGAAAGACGCTAGGTGCCTTGAGAAAGCTTCACCCTGTCACATGACAATCACATGACCATAATCTTTTGGGACGAGAGAAGAATGTTACATGTCAGAAAATGTTCAATTTATGATATATGACAATCTTGTCACATGACAGTCACATGATCATGATCCTTCTGAGCTAGGGAAAGATGATAGGTGTCATCAGAAAGTTTATCTCTTGTATGTATACTGATATAGTAAAACAAGCAACAATCATTGTTTTCTGTGCAGTCTTTCCATAGTTGTTTAATTGTATTAATCATGACTTTTTTCCTATTATTTTGTCATTCCAGATTGAGGCTAGGTCTGTAGAACATTACAAGAAGTTGACACGTGGCATGGAAAACAAAGTTATCACTCTACAACAAAAAGTTGATGAGCTTGTGAGTTTTGACATATTTATTATATTTTATTACTACCTGTTTTAGCTGTAAAACAATTTGATTTCATTGGTTTCAAACAAAGAAAATTTGACTGGATTCTAGCTTCTCAGATACTTTTATTATATTTAAAAAAAAAATTTTTTTGGTTCTGATTTTACACCGTGCCCCTTTTTCAGAATAAAGAAAATAAGAAAGCTAGAGAACAAGAAAACAAACTACATGATTTAGAATCTCAAGTTAAAGTATTGAAAGTTGTAGAAGTCAGTGCAAAGCAGTCGTCTAACAAAGTAGTGGATCTTGAAGACGAGTTGACGCGACTAAGAAGGGAGCTTGAAGAAACCAAGAAAGAAAAAGCCAGTCTTGAAGAAGAAATGTCTTCATATAAGAAAGAACAGAAAGAGGTGAGAAAGATTGTAGTGAAGTAGAAGAGAAAGGGTACTCAGTTTATGTAAAGTTGAATATGTGTTTCTATGGAAACCAAGCTATATTACTGCAAGGGAAACCAATGCAAGCTACAGGCAAATTGTGTTACTACTAGGGAAAGCAAGCTATAGGCAAACTATATTACGACTAGGGAAACCAAGCTGTAGGCAAACTATATTATGACAAGGGAAACCAAGCTATAGACAAACTATAGTACTACTATGGAAATCAACCTGTAGGCAAACTGTGACTACCAGGAAAATCAAGCTATAGGCAAACTATATTATGACTAGGGAAATCAAGCTATCGGCAAAATATATTACTACTAGGGAAATCAAACTATATTACTAATACCAAAATCAAGCTGGAGGCAAACTAAGATAGACACCAACTAAAACTATTGTTGTGACATATATTGATATAAGCTATCAACAGACATTGGTGTAATTATTCTCACTGAGTAGGGCAGAGTCTTTGATACCAAGTTTTCTTCAAGTGACCACAAACTCAAACTCATTCAGTGTTTACTTGATTATGGGGTGACTATATCCACCTAATCAAGGCACTACTATCACCCACTTGTGTAATCTACCACATTCGACAACAGTTACTGTAGTTTGAGTTTGTGCCTATCTTAGTTTGCGAACAGCTTGATTTCTGTGTTACCGTAGTAATATGGAGTTCAGATTCAAACCAATTTTGTACTCTGCTGCATTTTGATATGAATGTTATTGTGAGGAGTTTAAAACCCTCTGAGGAAGATTATGCACAACTGACAAAAAAATGACAGCCGAAAACTGAATGTTAGTTATTTTGTTTTGTAAAAAGACATGATTTTTTTGTGGATGCAGACTATCAGATATTAAAGAAATGTCATTACTTGTAGAAAAGTGTCTTTCTTTGATTCTAACTTGTCTTGTTTCATTCTTTAGGTGGTTGAATCTTTGAAGGAGGAGAATGATAAACTGAAGGAGTCCTTGCAAGAGGCTGATAAAAAAGTTCATCTTTTAGAAGGTAAACTTTCTTGTAATCTTTTCACGTTGTTAATATAAGTTGTTTTCTTCTGCTAGTAATGGGTATGGATTAATGGTTGTTATAGAGTACAGTTGATTATAGTTTGAAAGATAGACTGTCAACAGTTGTCTTGACTTTTTTTGTAATTTATCTTTAATACTATTGTCAATGAAATTAATAGAATTAAACATAACATGGTATGTGTTGGACGTTCCTTGAAGTCAAGACGACTGTTCTAACCCACCGGACTTTCATTTCTATGAATTATCATGATACCACATTAAGTAGGTCACTATCACTTTAGGGCAGTAATGTAATTTGTTTAAAACCACAACAACAAAAGAATGTCGATGGTAAATGTGAAATAAAAATCAATCCAACAAGGAGTCAAGAAAAAGTGAAGTGATCATAAATCACCATTGTCTTAAAACAAACAATTGACAACACCCACTTACAGCTGTACATTCTAAAATAGGCAGTGACCTCAAAGTGACTTAATTCACATTAAGTGGAAGAAACTGTTGCTAAGACATACAGACTTGATATTTTTATTAGTGCTTACAGTGACCAGAAGAAAATCATGTCGTTGGTAGAATATGTACTGTTGCTCGCAATGAGGGAGGCTCTACGAACAATTCATGGTGAAGATTTTTGAGAGAAGGCAGATCTGTGCCTATTGCTAGGGTGCCATATTCACTTACAACTGTTAATTATGTCTTAATAGCTGAAGGCTTTACTTAGGATTTGAACCACAATTGTGTTCCAGTCAACCTAGCTGTATAAATGGGGACCTGGGTGGATAAAGATTGCTACATGAAGGAGTTAATCCCACATGTGGTTACCTAGGCAGTAGGGATTATGTGCTCCCCAGGGAGTTGAAGTACAAGGGAAGTTGTGCTGCTATAGGTCCATGACGGGGGTAGTCATTGTAAAATGCTTTGAACGCAGAGTAGGAAATTTTGCACTTTATAAGAATGTGCACTATCAGTACAATTTCGGACCTACAATATGTTGACTGGAGTTCCGTTATCAATAACAACAGCAATGTGGATGAAGCATTTGATGCATTTAGTAGTTTATTTACCGATGTTTGTGACCACCATGCACCGCTGAAAGTAAAAGTTGTCAAAGTTAAAAGGAAAAAGAATCCATGGATTACAAAAGCAATCAAGAAATCAGTAAAAACAAAACATAAGCTGTTGTCAAAGGTAATCTCTAGTCAGCATAACCAAGATGTAGTGTTACGTTATAAAACCTACAGGAACATTCTTACAAGTACAATAAGAAAAGCGAAACAGACTTATTATGCTGATTTATTCACTGTTAGTAAGGGTGCCAGGTTGTGGAATGTAATTAATGACGTGTTAGGCAAGAAAAACTGTTCAGATAAAGTACCACCTACTCTAAAGGTGGATGCAAATAGTTCTACGCGTATTGTATCAGAACCAGCTGATGTTGTTGAGGAGTTCAACAAATATTTTGTTAGTGTAGGTCAAAGGTTGGCAAATAATATTCCGCCGACCAATTGTGATTTTTGGCAAAATATGGGCTTACCTCAGTTACAATCATTTTTTCTTCAACCTGTTACGCCTCTTGATATCAAAGCGCTTTTAATTAATTTAGATAGAAAAAAAGGCTAGTGGGTGGGATAATTTAACTCCCCGACTCCTCATTGATGCTGCTGAAGTAATAGCGCCGCCTTTGGCTCACGTCATAAATTGTTCATTTTTAATTGGTACATTCCCATCAGCGTTGAAGGTCGCCAAAGTGAAACCCATTTTCAAGAAAGGGGAGAATGACTCTGTTGGAAACTATAGACCTATATCTATTTTGCCCCTATTCAGTAAAATCATTGAAAAAGTCATAAATAAACAAATCATCTCTTATCTGGACAAATTTAATATTTTGTATAGACATCAATATGGTTTCAGAGAGAATCACAGTACCAAACTTACCTTGATTAATTTAGTAAATCACATTCTTAAAGAGATTGATAAAGGGAATTTCACTCTAGGGGTATTTATTGATTTCAGTAAAGCGTTCGATACAATCGATCATTCGATCTTATTAGCCAAGCTTGAACATTACGGGTTCCGGGGCACTTGTCATAACTGGTTCAAAAGCTACCTGTCAGGTCGCTCTCAGTTTGTCCAGCTAAACGGTCATATATCGGAAAAACGTTTTATTCACTTTGGAGTACCCCAAGGCTCTGTACTAGGCCCGACTTTGTTTTTAATGTATATAAATGATCTTCCAAACTCGTCCTCTTTCTTTGATTTCCGTTTGTTCGCAGACGATACCAATCTCTTTCATACCTATTCACAGGTTGGGGAAATTAATTTGGATCATGTTTCGGGTCAATTACACGAGGTTCAACGTTGGTGCAATACAAACAAATTGACAATAAATAGTGAAAAATCAAATTTTATAGTATTTAGAGGGCGCAACAAGAAAGTAAATTTGATTGGTGATATCACATTACAAGGCAAAAGCATCAAGGAGGAGTATGTTGTCACCTTTGTGGGAATTACTTTAGACAAACATCTCTCTTGGTCCGACCACATCGAAAAGGTAAACAAGCTAATCAGAATAAAGTGTGGGATTTTGTATAGACTTATAGACATATATTACCATTACACATTTTACTACTCTTGTACAACACATTCATACTCCCCCATATCAACTATGGCCTTGAGGTTTGGGGTAACACTTATTCATCACATCTAAATCGTATATTAATGTCACAGAAAATGATTGTTCGAACAGTTTTGTTTAAATCTCCAACGGATCACTCATCTCCTTTGTTTGCTCAGTTGAATATTCTAGATGTTTTTAAACTGCATAGATATTTGATAGGTTCCTTTATTTATGGCTTGATCCATCAACTATCACCACACACTTTGTATGATTATTTTGAACCTTCACACCATAACTACAATACAAGACTCTGTTCATATCAAAATATTTATCCATATTATGCCAGAACAAACTCAGGTCAGTTTTCTTTCTCCTTCTCAGGGGCAAAAATCTGGAATAGCATCCCTGTCAACATAAGATGTATCAATACGCTAAATGAATTTAAGCGATCTTATAAACAATTTCTTCTAGAAGAGTAAATTAAACCACTGTACAATTTATTGTTACCGTATGTTCTTCATAAGTACTATGAACTCCGAGGTACTATGTATTTCCTTTTGCTATATCACTTTGCTGTCAAACATTGTATATAACTATGGTAGGGGACAGGCTTGAATAGCTGTAAGCTAAATCCCGATTCCCCTATTTACCCACGAAATAGTATTTTTGTATGTGTATCTGTAATGTTCATTTGTGCTTTTGGGTAAATAAACACTATATACAATTATTTGCATCCTATTTGACCACTTTTAGTCAAAAAAACTTTTAACCTGTCTCAAGTCAGTATTTTAGTTACTGACACGCTTGAATTCTTTAGCAGGAAATTCTGAAGAAAAGTCAAGTTCTATGGATGTGAAAATTATTTGAAGGTGCATTAGTTGAGCTAAATCTAGGGTAACACAGTTGAGGTCAAGTGCAACTTCTCTTTCTAGTGATTTGACATCAGGAATTTTTGAAAATTTTTTTCCAGAGTTGCAAAAAGACAAGGAACAGAAGGATATGGAAAACCAACAACTAAGATTAGATTATGAACAAGAGAGAGGTCATCATCAGAAATTACTGAATGATTACTCCAGACTTGAACAGAGATATGAAAACCTGCAAGAAGAGCTAAGACTTGTGACAAGTTCACCAGCACTGAAACACAGAAGGACGCCCTCTAACGTCAGTTTTGATCCCAAGGCAGAGATGACGTTTGATACGTACCTACAACCCAACAGTGCCAGTGATGCCAATGACATTGACAGAGATATACTGGTAAGGTTCATAGTGCAAAGTTCAAAGGTTACTTGTGTGTTGAATCAGATTCTGTTTCTTGAAATGTGTGATGTGTATGAGTGTTGAGAATTGAAACGTTAATGAATAAAGATAGCAATTTGTAGAAATCGCAGTTCTGTATGCGTAAGATGAACACCATACTGAAATCAAAATACAATAGAGCTGATGTTTTACAAAGAAATGCACTGTATTTCATGAAGTGGTTCCGTTCAGTAGCACAGATATTTTCTAACAATTGGTCTAGGCCAGGTCAGGTGAAATCAGCTCGGGTCAGGTGAGATGACCATGTGTCAATCAATCACATCAAGTCATATATCAAGTCAAGTCAAATCAATTCAAATCAAACCAAACCAATGCAAACATTTCATGCCAAAGCAAATCATATCAAATGAATTCAGTTCGATTGAAATCTAATCAAGTTGAAGCCAGTCAATGAAATAAGGTCAAATCAAATCTAATCTAATCAATGTTATCAATTGATTCAAATCAAATCATATCAAATGAGTTTAGATCGATTGAAATCCAATCAAGTTAAAGTCAGTCAATGAAGTGAGGTCAAATCAAATCTAATCTAATCTAATCGATGTTATCAATTGATTCAAATCAATAACCTATACATATGCAAATCTTTGCTATAACTTTCTCAAGGTAAGAGTGAATGATGTAATACATCACTATAGATTTAGAGAAGTCAATAAAACAAAACTATGCATCAAGGTTTTCCTTTGAACAAAATCATCATAAATGCCTGGTTTCACACGCTGTCGTCAAACTCGCACATCAAGACAACCCAAAATCATTTCATGCCGTCCAATTCAGACAACTGTTATTGTAACAATGCGTAATGCATCGATCAGCCATAATTATATTCTGGTATTAAGCAGTAAAGGAATTATAAAAAGGTTGCATGTTCCTGTTTTAAGGGACTTTTTGGATTTATCTTGACTGGTGTTTGGTTCTGCTGTACTCTATACTTTATTGATATACTAACCCCACAGAGTAAAGGTCAAAGGTCGAAGGTAAATATTAACTGCTCGCATCACTTGTAGCCAACATTATACTAACACCAGGCTGTTGTAGTGCACCGGTGATGGGATGCATGCTTTTCTCTCATCCTCATCCCTGTCACTCTCATACCATTTCTCCATCAGGACCAGGGTGATGAGAAAGCTACCATGGATGTTACACTCTTTGTGAAGATGCAAAAAAGAGTTAGAGAGTTAGAGATGGAAAACAAACGTTTGATAAATGATTTAGAAGGGTTGGAAACCCCGGTCAGTAGTAGATCCCGATCTAGTTCTACCACTGATACAGAAATAACACCAGCTACCAAGGTAGGAACTTGTCTGTCATGTGTAACTCACCCACAGTCAACAATACACTGCAAATCTAATGACTCAACATACTGGCATTTTGTCAGCAAAAGACTAGCTAAGTCTACATGCATGTTTTCTTTGGTTCTATATTTGTGCATGTTTGCATGTTAAAGGTGGGTGAGGTTTATAGCTGTCAAGAATTAATTGCATCTGAAATTAACGATTCCTTCCTTAAACTTTAAACTAAGTGCTGTCTGAATTGTAACAGTTGTCATGACAAATGTTACCATTGTGAGTTTGTACAAGTCCTGATAAATGTTTTGTCTGATGTAAATTTCAGTATGAGTCCTGTCAAATGTAGATTGTGTGTACATTTCAGTTCAGGTCCTGCCAACTGTTTTCTGTATGTAAGTTTCCATACAAGTTCTGCCAAACATTTGGTCTATGTAAGTTTCCATACAAGTCCTGCTAAATATTTGCCCCATGTGAGTTTCAGTACAAGTCCTGCCAAATATTTAGTCTGTGTAAGTTTCCATACAAGTCCTGCTAAATGTTTGCCCCATGTAAGTTTCCGTACATGTTCTGCCAAACATTTGGTCTATGTAAGTTTCAGTGCCAGTCTAGCCAAATGCATGCTCAATGTATAAAGTGTTAGTTTGAGTTCTGCCAGATGATTAGTCTATGTAAGTATCATTACAAGTCTGGCAAATGTTTTCCCTACGTAAGGTTCCGTATATTTCCAAACAAATGTAGACCCTGTGTTTAATAGTTTCATTATATATCCAGATAAACATGGGCACTGTGTTAGTTTCGGCAATGTTAGTTTCAGTGTGAGCGTTTTGTTGATCAATTTGTTGAAATATGAATCTTTTATATGTTGATTATGATACTGATTTTGTTAATGAAAAGTTGAAATGTACATAATCCAATCATTTATGTATTCTAATATGTTAGTACTAACTCTTTGATGGACATTTGAAATGTACATAATTGGATCACATGGTATACACACAAGTTGAATGAAACAAGTAGCCTCTATACACCAGAGTTTCAACTTGTGGTTTTAGATATTTTGTTGAAATCATACATAAAGTTTTGTATGATTTTGCTTTGCTGTGAAACTGGTGAATGTTTTTCAAACTGACTGTGAACTTGCGTGGTGCATCTTCTTCAAATATTGAATGTGTAAAATGAAATATTATTTGTTGAAAGAAACCATATTATGGAAAAGCGTCTGTTGGAATTGTCAAAGTGACAGTAAAAATATGATCATGTATGTTCAAACTTGTGGAAAAATGGTTCAGATTGTCTCTTGGCAGGAAGTAAAATTCATGATATTGTCCGTAGTTTGATGTTATCACACAGGTTTATTTTGAAAAAATTAAATATTTATGGTCAGAATTGTAAATTCCATCTGACTGCTGAAACTGTTTGCATTTTTATACAAAATTATTGTTTTTGTCTTTTTAATTACAATATGGGTAGATATTTTAGGACAACATTTCAGATAGGCCAACTCTTTACAAATGAAAACAGGATACAAGAAACATGTATTAAATGTAACTCATTGTTACTTCTAATGTCTATAAAGTCTGCCAAATCTGCATGTATGCGCTAATAACGTTATTTTGAAATATTTTGCCACTGGCAGTGCGGTCACTCTGAAGTCAATTCCGTTTTGCAGCTATGATCGATCACATCAACAATATTGCATGTCGTGGCACGCTATCCGGCGAAAGTACTTTCGATAGACAGAGTTGATCGTATAACTGTCGTCAAAATATTGCTCAAGATTATTTAGTTTTGAAACCCTGAATACAACTAATATATCTCTACACGTTGTAAGGTATGTATTTTTTAGAAGAAAGGAACTTAAATAATATGTGCTTTCGCTAGATCACGTGTCACATGGCGTTGCACGTACTATCTGGAATGCAATCGAACACAAATGCAAAGCAGAAGTGAGTGTGACCAAACTAATGTGAGAGTCCTGCCCACGGCAAGTCATTTTGAAATAGCGCTATTAAGATGGATCATCCAAATAGATGCCATGGGGTACAGGATTGAAGTCATTCATGTTGAGTATTGGCCGTGTATTAGATGTAAAAATAGGCTTATAGCTAGCAAGGCATGATTCATCATCATCAAAATTCAAAACTTCATCATTTTCATGATCGAGAACAATCACGTCTAACACAAGAATAATGATTTCCTTCTTTGTAAAAAAAAAATTATAAAGTGGGAGAATAATGACGAAGAAAATAAAAAGCTCCGCGACACAGTCATGGAGTTAGAGATGGAAAACAAACGTTTACAAAATGATTTAGAAGTGTTGGAAAACTCCATGAGTAGTAGATCCCGATCTAGTTCTACCCTTGAAACTACTACTGATACAGACGTAACACCAGATATCAAGGTAGGAACTTGTCTGTCAATTGTAGGTCTAGTAGTCACAAAAACCAACCAGACAGCATGACTTATTTTTGTTGTAAAACACTTTGCATGTATACTGGGATTAGAAATATAAGGGTGTGGAAAGTCATTAACTGGGCAACATAAGGAAGGTTTTCTGGTAGGAGGAATATGCCAGGAGCTTTGATATGAAGGTGTCTAGTAAAAAACTGTACATTGAACAATACATGCATGGAGAGTAAAGCATGGTTCTAGGATAAATCATTTCACGGTCATGTTTACCACAGTGTATTTTAGTTTCCTCTGAAAATGAAATTTACCTGTGTTCTGTTGTACACATAATTTTCATTGAATTTATAAACAGAAAAGCAGAGAATGTGGTCACTTTGATTTATAGCAGTGACCAAAACAATAGATTTTTAGGAGAACTATGATAAACAAGGCATTCAGTAGTGTAGTACATCATATACTTAGATGTTATTTGCCTGTGTTTTTCTTCATTCAGCCAAGGAAAATACTTGTGACCTAAGGGGTCCTTGTCACTACTCGTCTAGGGACTCGTAGTGACAGCCCTTAGGTCACAAGTATTTTCCTGCTGAATGAAGGAAAATATCGGAGAATAACATAATTATACCAACGCCAGTAATATCAAAGAAAAATTAGGGAAAGTAATTTTGAATGTTTTCACTCATAATTCAAACACAGCAGAACAGTAACATAGACATGTGTTGTCATGATGTAGAACGACCAGGGTATATATTCCATGTTTTTGGCTTGTGCCTGGTATAATAGAATTTACTTTTCATGCTGAAATCAGACTTTTGACAAAATCGCTTTCTAGTCGAGAATAAATTATTGTAACAATTACTCTTGTCCAATTCTCACAAATTGTTTGAACTCAGTTGGAAACTTATGAGGAAGAAAATCAAAAACTCCAGAACAGAGTGAGTGAGTTAGAGATGGAAAATGAACAGTTACAAAATGATTTAGAAGTGTTGGGAAACTCCATGACTTCTGAAGAAGAAATCCAAAAACTCCAGATCATCAGAGTGAGTGTGTTAGAGATGGAAAACAAACGGTTACAAAATGAGTTAGAAGTATTGGGGAACGCCATGACTTCTGAGGAAGAAAACCAAAAAATTCAGATCAGAGTCAGGGAGCTAGAGATGGAAAACACATGTTTACAAAATGATTTAGAAGGGTTGGAAAACCGATTTAGTTCTATCACTGAAACTACTACTGAATCAGAAATAATACCAGATACCAAGGTAGGAACTTGTCTGTCACGTAACTAGCTACAGTTGTCATCAGAAAAAAATATAACCTTACAGCATGCCTTCATTATGTCAGTAAAACATTTTGCATGTGTACTTGGATAAGGCGTAGAAAGTCGCTCTTTGGGTAAGTGGTTTATCCATTAGGAAGGTATACTTGCAGCTTTGATCGTAAGGTGCCTATTACTAGTAATACATGCATGTACATTGTACCAGACATGCATGTGAAGATCTTGAAAGCTATATTGCCTCGTCATCATTCTCAAAAAATGTAGTTTTTAAGGGGTTTCCTATCCATTTAAAGTCTGAAAATGGTGCACATTGCATTCATCTGGTCAATATACTCATTGAAATGCAACAAAAGTGATCTTTCCAAAACACTCCTGAAATGGTCCATGCCCACCAATTACTTGTCACTTTTCATTGTGCCAGTGAGCTAGGGAGTCTCCTGTATTTTTGTTTACATTACACAGACTCCCTAGATCAGTGTAGAAATGCAAACCAAGCTGAACATATCGTTTTATGAAGCACTATAAGTTACTTTAAATGGTACGAGGGTAGTTCATGTGAAGTTTACTATGGGGTGTTCCATTTTACTCTGAAAAGGAAATCAAGCAATGCAATACATTTTGTGTTCATTGAATTTTGAAGAAAAACCAGGAATCTCTACGTGGATTTAATCAGCAATGAAAACAAAGGTTTCCAGGAAAAAACTTAATAACCATGGTCACCTAATTTGCGATAAGTCCCTCTCAGAGAGCTCATCAAGGTATATTCTTGTTTGGAGCTGCCTGTACAAGTCGCATGTCTCATGATAATCATTTCCACAACTTTATGGTGTACTAGTAAAGGGGTATAGGTCTCTGGAATGATCACTGTTGCTGTTGTAACATTCTTATAAACTATCTTAACCCACTTAAAGAGTTACGAGGAAGAAAATCTAAAACTCCAGAACAGAGTGAGTGAGTTAGAGATGGAAAACAAACATTTACAAAATGATTTAGAAGTGTTGGAAAACTCCATGAGTAGTAGATCCCGATCTAGTTCTACCCTTGAAACTACTACTGATGCAGAAGTAACACCAGATATCAAGGTAGGAACTTGTCTAAACTAGCTACCATCATCAGTGTCACTATTCAGCATGATATAGAAATAGAATGTCTTCATCTTTAATAGTAAGACATTTTAATCAACTGAAAACTCCATGCATGTGTACATGAATGTTGAAATACACTGGTGTAGGGATACTTTAGGTGCTGGGTAAGTAGTTTGGCTGTATGGATAATTAAAATATTAAGCTTTGATATGATAACTACCAGTAATTTTACATGTAAGTGTAGTCGTTGTAACATTGTTTCTTCAATATTATAATATTGGGTGGCATGACGCATGTATACTTCAGAGTATGATCTGTAAATATCATTCTTAGGTTGATTGTCAAAGCTGTCCGCAGAGGAGTTTATTTCAAAAGGTTTCTAATTTCACTTTAAGACGTAGTTCAAACGAATTTAGTTTTCACTGCATTAAAACAATGCAGAGAATGACAGGGAATAAGGATAGTTACACTATTACCGATAGTCATGCTCTATTCCAACAAAGGAAAGGTTTCTGGGAAAGTAGTAGCAAAATAAACAGAAAAATATGACAGTATTCCGTAGACTAGCATATCACAATGTGTAAGAAGTTCACATCATGCCAGGATTAGATGCTGTTTTGGATAGTTTAGGTATGAAGCTATCATTGTACAGATTAACCTGAAAAATAGAAGACATTAAAAGTAATGTATTGAATAAAAAGGCTTTATGAATCTTTGTTAATAATTTACTAACTTTCAGTTGTGTCAATTCGACAGGCCAATTTTCAACACAAGGGAAGTGTCAGGTTTTGTTCACACTACTTTTCAAAATGACCACCACTTTGAAAACTCCTAGTGGAATCTGAGATATGTGTATTCTTCTTGGAAGCTTGCTTTGCATGTCTCATGGTCACCACAATTCCAAATTTCCATAACTTTAATGGTATATACTGGTTAAGGGGTGTTAGTCTCTAGAATGATCACTGTTGCTGTTGTAACATTCTTATAAACTATCTTAACCTACTTTAAGAGTTACGAGGAAGAGACTCTAAAACTCCAGAACAGAGTGGGTGAGTTAGAGATGGAAAATGAACGGTTACAAAATGATTTAGAAGTGTTGGAAACATCCATCAGTTGTAGATCCCGATCTAGTTCTACCACTGAAACTACTGATACAGAAGTAACACCAGATATCAAGGTAGGAACTTGTCTAAACTAGCTACCATCATCAGTACCACAGTCTTGCATGATATGTAAATAGCATATCTTCATTTAATCAGCAAAACACAAGACTATTTATAGTCTCCATGCATGTGTACATGGATGCAAACGTACACTGGTGTCACTAGCTAGGTAAGTAGATTGTCTATCGGGATATTACTGGTTGGATGCCTGAAGCTTTGGTATGAAAAGCGCTTGTATTGATCCATGCTTGACAATACATCCATAGTGCCTGAATATCTTAGAAAATACACATGGTGTACATTTGGGGTATGTGTTGTAAACAGACTATACAGCGGTATACCAAAGATAAGAAAAGCTCATGCAGAATTTGTGTATTTTATTTGGACGCAAAAAAAATCAACATATGATGCACCTAAAGTGCTGTATAGTTGTGAAATCGAGGTCCTCGGTTTTGTTTGTATTGCTGGCTGTGCATGTGTCACAAGGCCCCCAGAATTTCAAAGTTTTGTTACTTTTATGGTAAGAATCGTTTTCGTTTGAAGAGTGATGATTTTGTACCCTTGTCCAATTCTTACAAATTATTCTAACCCAGTTGGAAACTTATGAGGAAGAAAACGTAAAACACCAGAACAGAGTGAGTGAGTTAGAGATGGAAAATGAACGATCGCAAAATGATTTAGAAGTGTTGGAAAACTCATTGACTTATGAGGAAGAAAATCAAACACTCCCGATCAGAGTGAGTGAGTTAGAGATGCCAAATGAACAGTTTCAAAATGATTTAGAAGTGTTGGTAAACTCCGTGGGTAGTAGATCCCGATCTAGTTCTACCCTTGAAACTACTACTGATACAGACGTAGGACCAGTTATCAAGGTAGGAACTTGTGTATACTAGCTATCAACATCAATACCAAAAGTCTGCCATGAATCAAAATAACATACTTTCATATTCTTTAAGGTGAAAAATTTGTTGACTAGCCAAGTCTGCATACTCTGGTCTCGATTAATGCATGTATGCATGTCAGGGTGGTGCTAGGGAGTACTAATTAAAAGACACATACTATATAATCTAAGGAACCTGTACTGATGTACGCTACACAGGAACCTATGGTAGAGCTTTAGACTACCTCAGAAGTGCTACGTTACCAATGTACACCGTATTGTAAAAGAACTGTCTCGTTTTCTGTTCATGAATCATTCCAACAGAAAACATCAAAGCTATTTCAGAAGTGTTGTGTTAGACACATATTGTAAAAAAATATACCATGGTGTGGTTCACATTGTGTACATTTCAGTATTTGATGTGTGTATAAGATTATGTACATTTCAGACTTTTCGTAACATGATGTGTTTATTATTACATTATGTGCATTTCTAACTATATACCATTGTGGTCCAAATTATGTACATTTCAAACCAAGGTAGTTTATATTAATATATACACTTCAAACTGTATACCAATGTGGTTCACTTTATGTACATTTCAAACTATACTATTGTGGTCGAAATCTGTACATTTCAAACTTCAGTGTTTAACCAAGATAGTTTATATTATGTACATTTCAAACTATATACCATTGTGGCTCAGACTATGTAGATTTTAAATGTCGCTGTTTGACAAAAAAAACAGTCATCCAACCTCTTTTTAAAGACCAAAGTGATATTTATGTTAAATATGATGTTTTCAGATAGTCATGTAATAAATTACTTACAAGTTATGAAGAATTGGCTTATGAAGCCCGTTCTGCATAAATGTGATTTAAGACATGCAAACCTGTTTTGAAGGAACCTAGATCCTTCAATGTTCAATGTTGCACATGATGTATTCCCCCAAATGCACTGCGTGGACGCACATCCAGTGCAGACAACTTTGTGATGAAATATCAGATCTGGTAGTGGAGCCTCCATCAGTGAGGATCTGACAGGACATTTCCTTTAAACTCATATTCTGATATAAACTGTTTTAATCCTAGATGAAGAGTTATGAGGAAGAGAATCATAAACTCCGCTCTGAAGTTCTAAACTTGAAAGAAGCGTTCTTGGCATTAGAAGAAAACAAAGACCAGGACGCACCAATTAGAACTCTTCTCAACCAGGTGAACGTTCTCAACGAAGAGAACGAGAAACACCGCCACGAGGTTATCAGTTTGAAGAGTAAGTTAGCAAATACAAAGAGAGATCGACAGACAGGTGGAGTCAGCATTGGTGTCAGTACTGATCATAATTTATTCAAGAAGGATCCTGAGTTGATGAATGAAGATGGAGAGTTACAGATAGCATTTCATACACAAAGACAAACTATACAGTAAGTTCATTTTACAATGTCCATATTGATGAGAATTTGGGTATTTGTTTTTGCATTTTTGTCTCCCAAAGGACTGGGGACTATTGCAATGGAATCTGTTTGTCCATAATAAGTTGTTGCTCAGACTTACACTATATGAATTCATTGAAACCTGGCACAAAGGTGACATATCATATAGAGTATATGCATGTCAGTTTGTTTTGCTAGATATGCAGATTTGACCGAATAGCCAAATAGCCAACTCCTGAACAGCACTCCTAGTGGTCAAACTATGGAATCTTTTTTTTTTTATTTCTGTATTAAATGTGGTATATTCACTCTCAGATGTATTTTCTCCGCCTTCCTAAGTAGTGTTGTGTAGATTGAAATTTGTAGTAACCTAGGGAGTCAAAGTAGCAGACTGACCATTTAAGCCATCATTGGAAATCAATACATGACGACATTAATGGACTTAGTAACATGACGTACCAGAATGACTGGTATTGGCTAAGTGTATTAACAATATGAATTTAGGCACACTTCGCAAACGTGTTAATTATCATTTTTTTGAAATTTTAGTCAATGCTAATGAGATTAAAGTTAGATATTCAAATTTTACATTAAAATCCCTGAGACGAGAAATCTACAGCAGTAAAACAGCAAAGCATGTGTGTCTCTGTTTATACGCTATTGAGATACTCATAAACTGCTGTAATGTAAGTGATAATTTTCTAGTAATTTATAGATTCCAACGTGCCAAAATGAATTTCATTCAGTATAGTATTCTACTTTTTTTCACTTGAACATAGTGCTTTTATCAGGACTTCATTTGGGTCATTCATGTGTACACAATTTAACTGACAGATGGTACCATTGAAAAGAACTACATTTCTGAGTCTGGTGCAATATAAATTTATTTTTAATTGATTGAGATGGTGTATGGCGGAGGTAAACATTTGAATGTACAGAGTCCATGTACCGGTTGTTCTGTTTTCTGTTGTTTGGGGGGTTTCCAGGTTTTGAGACGTGCATATTTTTATATCTGTGTTGACTTATCTTTTGTAGACTTCTGGAGAAGCAGCTTCAAGCAGAGAAAAAGAACTTTTCAATCCAAGAGAATGAATTGAAGGAGGAGCTGGAGAGGTTACAGAAGGATAACTTTAGACAACAGAAGATTATAGCTCAGGTTAGATTATGTAGTAATGACACTGGTACAATCCAGCCATCGGTTTACTAAGATAGATCATGCATCTATGGATAGATGCAAACTAAATCTATTGTTCTTCAATGTGGTAGATTACACAAGTGGGTGATAGCAGTTCCTATGTTGTGCAATTCTAATAACCCTGTGATCAAGATAGTGTAAACACTGGAAGACCCAAAACAGCACTGCAAGTTCATGGAACTCACATTTTCACTACACCTCCCTACTGAGACTAAACCAACATACATTCAATAGCTTATCACTGTTGTATCAACATGTTTCAACAGTAGTTTTAGTTTTTGGCTATCTTAGAAAACTGAAGGCTCAATTACCAGAGTAATATGTTTGTATTACATGTATTACTGATGAAGATATACAACACAGAGTTGTATGCATGGACACAAACTAAGGCAGACATCCATGTGTACATGTACCTTGCAGTCATGATGGTTGAATGGTTAGAGTGACTGGCTTGTATTATCTGTACATTGCTGGTTGTTGAGTCATGATGGTTGAATGGTTAGAGTGGCTGGCTTGTAATCTGTACATTGCTGGTTGTGGAGTCATGATGGTTGAATGGTTAGTGACTGACTTGTAATCTGTACATTGCTGGTTGTGTAGTCATGATGGTTGAATGGTTAGAGTGGCTGGCTTGTAATCTGTACATTGCTGGTTGTGGAGTCATGATGGTTGAATGGTTAGAGTGACTGACTCAGTCTGCAAGTGGTATTACTATCTGATTTGTGCCTTGCTACTACCGTATTTTTTTTCTGAATTGCTAATGTACACTGGCAAGAAATGAATTACAATTGTACCCCGGTCAACCCAGATGTATTGATGCGGACCTAGGACAGAGTAAATGTGTAATCCTATGCACACCACAGGCTGTAAGACTAGGGACTATTACACTAACACATCTTTTTGAATATTTGATTTGTAGAATCTCCAGGCAACACCAGAAGCCAAGACATCAGCCAACTTACAACAAGAAATTAACAGACTTACCAATGAAAATTTGGTAGGTAACATTCTGTTTTGCTCTGATATAGTAATTCTTAGAAATGTGATAAAGTGACAATCTTCGTACATGGTGAGTAAACAATCTGTGCTGTGTGGCCATACAGAAAAATAGAAAACACCATATGTTTGTCATCAGAAAAACAAAAGATTTTATAGTTTGACCACTAGGAGTGCTGTTTGTAAGCAGCTTGTGGACCTAAAATGAGGGCTATGATAGTTGAGTACGGTAGCCTTCTTTGACAAAATATCCATTTCTCGAGTTCCTTAATATTATCGATCTGAAGCACAGTTAGAAAATACACGTGGTGGTAAATGCTGGAAGATGTTATTTTAAAAGTTGGGGGAAGTATCTGTTATTGGTTATATTGAAACTGTTTGTTGAAGAAGTTGGTTTTACATCTGTGTTGCTTTTTTCCCACTCTACAGGAGCTAAAGGAACAGATGGAAATTTATGAGAAAGAGACAAAGAAACTTAAAAAACAACTCAAACTGGCAGCTAGAAGATTACAAAGCAAAGGGGTAGAACTTGGTAAGTTGTTTTTATTTCAGAATCGTGAGTTTACATTTTGCACATTTTACCCATAATGAGTAGACAGTTCAAAATTATTTTTTTGAAATCTTATAACTCAAGAAGTCTCAAGAAAAAGTTAGAATTGTTTATTAACTTGATCATTGAAATCACGGCATTTTAACTTTCCTCAAGAGCAAGTAAAAATTATACTGTGTTATATATTGTGTATTAGCTTAGTTCGTTATCTGTGCTACCCCCACTGGGCGAAGAGTAAACAACGCATGCCAGTAGTAATCTAAATTGACAAGCAGTTGCAATTGGTTAGTTCCTTTACACAATTGCTGATTAACTGAACTCCACCTCTTCAGTCTGAAACTAAAATCATGTGGGGTATGCAATAATGTCATCTCGTATATAGGAACACAGTTGGGGGTAACACAGATTTCTGTGCTAGAATAATGACTTAATTTCCCTATACGTGAGTGGAGATGATCGAAGTAATCATATAGGAACTATACTAATTGTGTATAGGATTTTACATGTACTGGCTACAAAAATCAAGACATTGTAAAGTTGTTCAAAAGTTCCTGAAGGTAAAGGACAGACATCATGGCATTGGGTGCATGCATGTCAAACGGTTATAAACCCGTAGGCTTTTAGTAAGATTGACTTGGTGATCCAGGCATTGTTCAAATCTGACCTTTCTCAAAAGGTCAAAACTGTGAAAGGGATGAAATACATGTAAATGAGCTTCTCTTTGAATGGATGGAATTCAGAGCTTTACAAAGTATTACAGCAGGTCATTATTTAAGACGTGTCATGACTTGTTTTGGGTCTCTAACAAAGCCCTTTAGGTTGTTGATTATAAATCTCATACATGGTGTTTAAGTGGTAATTAGTGATTGAGACAGAGGGTAACAAGGAAGGAAGGAAGGAGATTGATTGATTGGCAAAATGGTGACTTCTAATACTAGGACAAGAATGCGAAGGTCACTGGATAGAAAGTATGAGGGTGTCCAGCATGATGATATTGCTATGACATGGTATGAGTCAATGGTGTCCAATACTGTAGGTATTGTATAGTGCTTTGTGTTCTTGGACTAGCCACAGTGAGTTGACATTGTTTGCATACACTCTTGTCAGACTTGTTGACTTGGTGTGCTGTGACACTGTAGCATACAGTAGTTAAGTACAGAACAACAGAGATCTGAATGTAGTAAAACAACTGAAAAATCAGTAACTGTTCACTTGTCAGTTCCCTGTTCTCTGTTGAAAGTACATGTAGGTCAAATCTATCAAGTATTTAACCAGGGTTCTTCAGGAAAATTATGGTACAAGGTTTCCCAGTTTAAGTGCTGGATGTAGTTAGAAGCACCACTCAAATAATCAGTTTGTGTAACTGTTTACTTGTTAGTAAATGGTTCAGTGTAGTATGTAACGTAAGTAGGTCAAACCTCTTGGACTTCCATGTATAATTTACTGACAACTCCTCAAGAATATTATGGTACAATCGCTGGAAATTTTTCCAATTTTCCTTTATTCTGTTACTGAAGTCCTCAACCTTAACAAAGAAAACACTGCTGTTGAAATTTTGCTGATACATGCGATATAAAGAGCAAAATCTGTGATAGAATCCTCACCATGCAAAACAGACAAGTACCACTAAATTTGAGTCATTGATTAGTGTCGATATAGACATTCATATTTCAAACTTTTTTATGGAGTAAACAGAAATGCTCATGTACTTACATGTTTTTATATCATATTAAGGTCGTATACACTTGTTAAGTTTGACAAAAAAAAATTGTCGTTGTGATGTTTTATATAACATTTGTCTTCTGGGCCCATAATGACATGCCCTATTATGTAGTATGTATTTATGTGGTCGGGCATCAATGCACACAACTTTCTAAACTACATGTCAGGAAACTACTCTTCTCACGGTCTGCCCATTGACACAATTACCACCAGGTTGGTTGGGAGTGGGATGGGCCATTCAATTGAACCATTGTGACAGGCATTTATATTGTTACAGTACAAATTTGTTTTCATTAATGATTGTCTCTTTACAAGACTTAGTAAGACTGTTCACAATAAAAACATATATGAAATTAAATCTAACTATATAGTAAATCAAATTGTAAATACTGTAGAGATCTGCTGTCATGGATGTGACTCGACAGTTTTTACACTAAAAAATGAAATGAAATTTCTTAAACTATATTGGTCAGAAATAATCAAATGTTTATAAAGAGTGTGTTAGAACTAAATAGAATAATCTTGTAGTAGTTTCGAACACAGCGTGTAAATAATTTACCTAGTATATTCCAGCTACATGAATCACTTCGACCTTCTTCAGCTTTTATTATATATGATTCAATGATGTAGACTGAGCCGTTGAATTATACTAGGTGAATTATTTATGCTATGGGTTTGGAATTACTGCAAGATATGATTTCAGAGCACAGCTGCAAGGAAATTGCTAGAATGGTTTTAAATAAAATTATATATGGTATGATACTAGTATGCACCTGGTCCACTTTCTTAGTTCCGAAGGAGGAGGCGGTGGCTTTTGTAATGTCTGTCTGTCTGTCTGTCATTCTGTCTGTCATTCTGTCTGTCTGTCTGTCTGTCTGTCTGTCTGTCTGTCGTTACATATGTGCCATCAACTGGTTTTGTAAGTTTACTGGAACCAGTATATAATAATGATACTTAGAGAGTTGTAAAATATTTTGAGCAATGTATTAACTTTGTGGATATCTAGGTTCTTGGGAGCTTTTGTAATTACTGTGCACACACGTATGTGTGTGCCTATTTGTATGTATGTATGTATTAGTATGTATGTATGTATGTATGTATGTATGTATGTGTGTGTGTGTGTGTATGTATGTATGTATGTATGTATGTATGTATGAATGTGTGTGTGTGTGTGTGTATGTATGTATGTATGTATGAATGTATGTATGTATGTATGTATGTATGTATGTATGTATGTATGTATGTGTGTCTGTGTGTATGTCTGTGTCTGTCTCTGTCTGTCTGTACATCAAAATCTCAAGATCTTGTAGTTTGCACTATGTTTATGCAAACCAAAATAGAATGATCAATGCCTCAAGACTATTCTTTTCAAATTTTCATGCTCAATGTATTTGCATATGTTTCTAGCTATCAAAATTTAATGGCAATTTCCTTGCAGGGATTATATTTGCATGAATTCCTAACACACTTTGCAGAGTTATATTGCATTGCTGTAGTCAAATGATGAAATATTGCAAAATGCAAATTCTGATTTAGATTATGTAAGACGCAAACAAATGAAATCCTGATATTACCAGCAAGCACATATTGAATATATGTGAGAATATGCATGTGGAAAATTTTTTATTTAAAAATTGAAAAATCTTCCCATTTTCTTTCTTTCTGTTACCTGCTTCTTATCAAAGGCCTACCACGCAGTAAGTATGGAGTGTCAAGTTCTTTGCATGATGCAATTAGTAGCCGTATTATGTAGCACCTATTAGTTGTAGCATGGAGGTAGACTCGATTGTACCTCCATTTGTAGCTAGCAGTGTATGATACCAGACTACTTGGTTTTGCTGACTTACAAGCTCTTTCTGGCTTAGAAACTTCAATTTGGCATCAATGAAGATGCCAGTATGTTGAAGGGTGGTGTGTATGTGCAAATTTTGAAGCGTTTTTGTGTTTGACTTTAATATGTGACAGCGCCCTCAAGTGACAGTAAAGCAGTAATGTGGTTGGGTCAAAGGTTAACTGACTGTTCATGCTGAAAAGTATTTGTTTTGAACCTCAAATATAGTAAATCATGAAATTTTTTTAGATTGTAAATGATCTCAGCTTTCTTGAGCTGTTAAATAGAAGGCCAAGTGGTGTAGCCAAAATATACGGTAAATTATTTACACTCAGAAATACTACAAAAAAAGGACTCCAAAGCAAGGAAACAACATTTCATATTTTTGGTTGTATCATTAAATGTATTTAGCATCAACTAACTTCTGGAGCATAGCATGAATAGTTTGGAAGCCTTTTGCCTATTTCACTTTATGCCACTAGATGGCGCTGTGTATAGGCACGTTTGCACACTTGCTTAAAGGTGCATGTCACTCCAGGAAATAAAGGTATTTTTCATAAATTTTGGGATTCTGCCGTCATTTCATGATTTTACATCACTTACATGGCATGCGATTTCAGAGAAACGGCAAGTTGACCCCTGTGCCTTATTTGGGGAATTTTGCTGTAGGTCACATTGCATTGTGGGAGTTTGAAGAAATACATGTGCAATAGATGAACAATGAATATTCATGACTTCTATCTATGTGCATACTATCATTGGAAAGATCGTGATGAAGTTGAAATTGGAGTTTCTCTGAAATTGCCTGTAATGCATGTTAATTAAAATCCTGAAATGTCTCTTCAGAACTCAAAATTTCATGACAATACAAATTCCTTCCTGATGTGGTGTGTTCCCCTTTAATGATGTGAGTGAAAATCAACTGATACCTATTCCATCATCCACACCACCCTACATGTAGTTGATATTCCTTGCATAGCAGTCGTCCTTGGGTGTATAGTTTTGCAATCAAAACAACTATGTTTTAATTTTGTTTTTGCATGTTTGTTATTCCTGCGTGCTTTGCTGTGGTGGAGTGAGTTTTTTTCGCATTGCCAACTAGTAGACTATACCCTAACTCTTAGTTGTCCTAGCACCTTAGTCTCTCCTGCTAGCATGTTGAAATTCATAAACTAAAAAACAAACAAAAAAACCCCATTATTTTGTAGTTAGAAAGTTATTGTATCTATGAATGTCAGCAGTGTATTTAGCATTAGTATTAGCAATTAACTGCTATTCTGATACGTAGGAAGTAGTCAGTACTCACGCATGCCATCATCTCATTTTCTCCTTATCAAATGAACCATTATCATCAACAGTCCATACATACATTTCACAGGCATTTCATGACGTGCTGTTAACATGTGAATTCAAATTCTGAACTTGTTCCATCTTGATTAGGTGAAACATAATTTATACCGCCATTAAAGGTGAAAACAGTACTCTTGGAAATCATATGGAGGCATTTCTGTAAACTTTTTTGGAATAAAGCAGTTGCCTACCTTGGTATAGATTTAGCAAATTTGAAAACTCTATGCATTACATATATGTGTTGTCAATCATATAATCCTGGCAAAAAAAGTCACAAACATCAATTTTGGTTTAAACATCTAGTCTAAAGTATAGCACAATTTCTAAAATATATCATGGACTGTTATGGAAAATTCTGACATGGACACAAATCCACAGACTATCAAAAAGGTAAAATGGAGTCAAATTCTTGTATCTGTCTTACAAATGTAAAAGTATGACTTGTAGCTATCACTAGTCATGAAATAGACATCATTTTATTCACCCATGTTTGTTCACACATTCTCACGCCATACCCAGTACATATTGAAATTCATGCCACAGTTTTGGATCCAGTGCACATGGTTTGAAATATAAATTGTGTTTGATCAGTTTCTTATGAAATTGACAACCTTGAACACTCTTATAGTGAAACGAAATTGACGCAAGTACTTTTTATTTTATCTTGTTCATCTTTCTTTTTCTTCTATAGATATTCCAGGTGATATTAGCACAGGTCATATCGGTTCTCCCGATCCTCGTAATGGTGGAGCGTTTTCACCGTCAATACAACGTAAAGATCACGTGTTTATGGGTATGTTTGCATACAAGGCGGAGGATGAACCAAGACTTGTGAAATGTCTTATAACAGGTATGCATTAACCATTGGTATACTACATACACCCCAAGTTGTACACATTTGAACAGAATATACAGGATTTATATTTGATTGATTCTAAAGCATGTTACAACCGAGATCAAAGTTGTGTAGAAAATGCAATCTACAGAACATCATTATTATTGACCAACAGTTTATTTCGTTCCATTTGAGCGTCTTCCAAGACTTGTGAAATGTCTTATAACAGGTATTGGTACACTACATACAAGCCAAGTTGTACACATTTGAACAGAATGAACAGAATTTTTTTCTTTCATTCTGAAGCATCATACAACCAAGATCAAAGTTGTGTGGAAAGTACAGTTTGCACAACATCATTATAATTGAAGCACTAGCCTTTTTCTTTCTGTTTGAAAAAGTAACTCAGTGAGAGTCTGTTTATTCATGAGTCTGCATGAACGTAACTGCAACATAGTTACACAAAAGTGATAATCAATCAAGGTTTACCAGACACAATACTTTCAATACCAGAAACAGTTTGTATTATTCCAGACAACAAACACATTGTCTCAGACTTTATTCAAAGCATTGTCTACTACAAATAAACCATGTCTGTCAATGTTACATTGTTACATTCCGTTGTTGCCAATAGTCTAAGAGTTCCAAAGACAAAAACGAACAGAGCTAAATGTTCATTCCTTCCGTCAGCAATTTCTTACTGAACCGTGTCAGGAATGATTAGTAACTCATTGTTCCATTGTTTTAAAGTATCTATCTGCCTTTGTTTTAATTTGTGTCTTGATTTTGGAACTGTATTTATTGTATACATTTGAATGTATATTGTGATCTTATCTAAAATATATTTTTTTATGTATGATTTTATTCTTTACTGTCACGCAAAGAACTGCCCATGGTGGAACAATAAAAATGTATTATATTGTATTGTATTGTATTGTATTGTATTGTATTGTATTGTAACATTCTGTCTGTACCTATTACAACTAGCATTGATACATGTTGTTACACACATTAATATTTGAATGTAGAAAATATGATATGATTATAAACTGATATATTTTTATTGTATGTTAGATTTCAGACCTAAGTTAGCTGAAGGTTTACTTCCTGGTTTATCAGCGTATGTTATATTTATGTGTCTACGTCATGCCGACTATACTAATGATGACATGAAGGTCAAATCATTGTTATCAGGGGTCGTCAACGGAATCAAGAAAAGTACAAAGGTATGTAGTTAAAATAGAACACCAAAACTTGTACAATTTATTATTTAACTAGAATGATATTTGTTGATGCAAAACCAAGTTATCTTTTTTCATGTCTGTGTTTCGGCAACATAACTGTGACTGTGTGACTTTATATACCGTGCATGAAATTGACTTAGAAGGCACACTGTTTCTGAGTCACTCGTAGTGAGAGATAGAGGAACATCAATTTTGGTACATTGCAAGAAATTGATGTTAGTCAGGGACATGTTATATTGGCTTACAGGTACATTTAGACAATGCTAATTGTTTATCAAGCATAGTAAGGGATCATAGGGGAAATCCAAATTTTGGTACATCACTAAAACTTTGCTGTGCAACAGTGACACTTGAAATAGGCTTCAAAGGCACACTGTCTAAGTACCAGTCACCATGTATACTAGGTATAGGACTAAATATGGATAGTGGCATTAGACGGGGGAGTACAGACGTTACCAGATATCGCTCGCTAATATCTGGGTAAAGTTTAATCCATACCTACCCAGATGTTTCCTAGCCATTGAAAGATTATAGTCAGAAAAGGACTCGGCATACAGTGAATCAACAGTTACTGTTTGAACATAACATTGAGACAACATTGACTTTGGTCATTTCTGATAATACATATTATTCAATTTGTTTTTACAGAAACGAAGCGATGACTTTGAAATCATTACATGCTTCCTGGTGAATACATGTCGGTTGATGCATAATTTAAAGCAGTACAGTGGTGAAGACGTAAGTTATGACTTGTTGTACAGTAGCTGATCATAATTTTTTACATTTCGTTACTGTGCACATTAGCAATTTCACATTATGTGGCCAATGCATATTATGTTTATATGTTTCTTTTTGATATCATCAGACACACAGATCATATCACATTAATAGTACAAATTATAGAGTTCCAAAACCATGGCAAGTAGGTTTTCATTGTAAACAGCGCTACTAGTGGCCAAAGTGTGCAATCTTTTGTTTTTCTGATTACCAAAATTTAGCAAATAGAGAGCAGTCTCAGATGCATAAGAATTTATTGGAAAAGATTGAAAAGAGCACTCCTAGTGACCGAACTTTACAATCTTTTGTTTTTCTGCTTAGCAAAATTTAGGGTATTTTGACCTGGCACAGATGAGATATATCAGTGTGACTAGCAGCCAAACTTAGCAATCTTTTGTCTTTCCAGTAATCAGAATATGGCATATTGAGAACAGTCACATTTATCAGAAATTTTGTGGCTAAGAACAAAAGTTTTGGTCATTATTAATCAGATGTTTATTTTCCACCATTCTAGAACTTTTCAAGTCAGAACACAAAGAAACAAAACGAACACTGCCTTCGAAACTTTGATTTGTCTGAGTACAGACAGGTGATGAATGATCTTGCTGTGCATATATACCAAGGTCTCATCAAATCCATGGAGAAGAAACTCTCTACAATGATTGGTAAGTTTTCAACCAATCAGTAGCCGCTATAGTTTGATTGACAGCTGTCATAGTGACATAAAATTTACCCAAATACGGCATGCATCATGTGTGTATAACCAATCAGTAGCTGCTATTGATTGATTGATTGACAGCTCTCATAATGATGTAAGAAGTTAACCAAATACTGAATGTATCATGCAAGTATAATAACCAATCAGTAGCTGCTGTTGGTTGATTGACAGTTGTCATAGTGATATAAGAACTAATCACTGCATGCATGGAGTCAGGTGCCAAATGCCTGTCACCTGATCTGTTCTAGTTTTCAATAGGAAATGAATTCATTGTACTTCAGTAAGTATGCATGAATGTGTATATTTTCCACCCATTTCAAAGATTTAAACAGTAGATACATGTACTAGCGACCAACAACCCCTTACTCTTTCTCTATCACTTCTTATTATTGGAGAAAGGCAAAATTAAAGAAACTAAATGTCATATGTCTCTGCAAATATGTTGCCCAAGTACTTGTTGCATTGGACATTGTCACCCTACAATTTGTTGTCACCCCCTTGAAGAGTACAGTGGTCCAGGTCATGGGTCAGATTGTGATTGACACCTGATCCAATGCATGTATGACGATGTGAATATCCAATCAAGGAGTAGCATTAGGTCAAATGATCAAAAATGATTTGAAAAGCCATCACAGGACATATAAGAGTGTGTTCAGCCAATCAATATCATCCATTGGTTGATTGACAGCTGTCATAGTGTTGTAAGAACCAATCACATAACCATCTTTTGTAATTTCTCTGATTAGTCATTTGTTATGTAAATCATCATGCAAATGTTTCATGTCACTTTTAGTCTGTCTAACTTTGATGTTGTGTTTTATTTTTCTTTCACTGTTCACCACGCTGCAGTTGCAGGAATGTTGTACAATGCGGGTCAAATAGTTGGAGTAGTCCAAAAAAACATTTACAATAGAACAAAGTCCTCTAAAAACCGTCACAGTACTAAACTTAAGGGTATATATATAAATGCAACATGTTTGCATGTGCCTTTATCTTGTATCAGAAGGTGACTGTATTGATGGGTTATTCTGCAGATTGATAACATTTCTAGCCTTATTACCTTTTCTGTGCTAGGGGGTCTACTGGTAGTCATGGTGATATTTGAGATTGCTATCTTTGACTGTGACAGCGTTTTTATTTTTGTATTTGACGGTTTGAAAACTTTCCTCATGAGATTACACGAGGGGGCAGGGGTACTCACTTCAAATAACTTTATTTTAGATAGGGATTAAAAACATCTCAATTTTGAGGATAGTTTTTCGTCTTGCAGTCCTACGAATAATATTATTACATTCCTTAGGGGAACTATTCAAGTTATTAGCTGAGAATGTGATCATGTGACCACTTACCTATACAAATAACATGCTTTTAGACGTGATCATATTTATTCAGGGTCTGAAACAGTTTTTACCCATGGCAGAAGTAAACGTCGTTAATGACCCCCGAGGAAAATTTTCAAAAGAAGGCTCTTTACCCAAAATACCTAGATGGAAAGTAGACCCATGTTTAGGGATTTTAGTGAGAAGATGACACATTTAGGCCACACCTTCCTGTTAACCTTATATGGTGTTTACCTTATATGGTATGATACCCATTTGACAAATATGATACTTGTATAAAATTCACAAATTTACTATCCTTATTACAAATTAATTCCCATGGTGTCAAAAAATTAAACTGTAGATTAAATGTACCAGCATTTGGTTGTTAAATCAGTGCATTTGATTTTAGCTTAAATTTTGGGCTACATTGAAAGAGTAAATGTAGGAAAATAATTCAATTTCTAACAACATACCAGTGTGTAAGACAGTAGGTTTTTTCAAGTTCTTTGACTGCAAGAAATTAGCATGAATAGTATCTATGCAATTCTTTGTCTTACTCTGTGTCTGTATCTTCAGTGTTAACTTGTCCCTGTGATTGTTACAAAGTAACCTCTATCAGTGTCCACTGCAGTGTCCAATCTAGTACAATGCTTGGTTCAAAAATTTTGACAGGAGTTTACACAATACAAGAAAACTGATCATGACAGTCACTGTACTGTCGATTCACATGTTACAGTTGCAACACTACAGATTTGTTTTTCATCAAACGTTTACTTGTTCATATTATAGTGCCTCAGCAGATGAACGGTTAAACTTGTTTTGCTCTTCAAAAAACTGTTTCCTTGTTTTTTGATCCAATATATACTATCAAGTTGTATGTTTTGGAAAAAGTGGAAAATTACACTCTCAGAGGCTAAGTCAAACACATTAGCCTGATGATTTAGGCGTGTATCTTTCAGTGTTCATCACACTTTGCATTTGTACACTGATCTAGGAAGTCTTTATGTGTTCATGTAACATAAACATAAACACAGAAGACTCCCTAGCTTGCTGTTTGGGAGTTTCAGAAGTGTCATTTTCAGTGAATGTATTAAATTGGAGAACTCAATGTACACCATTTTCAGACTTCATATGAATAGACAACCTTTTTAAAACTTTGTAACAGGCACTATGACTATAAAAATATTGTGTAGGAAAGTTTTTGACAGAAGAATGGTTTCGTGGCAAAGTGAAATAGTGTTGATGCTGTTACAGTATGCTTCAAATTGTATGCAATAAATGTCTATAGTCAGGAAAAAGAATTTCATGATATAGATATACATGTACTGCAGTTGGCCATATTATGGGTTACATTGACATTGTCACATGGTCAAGTTCATTTGCTAAGGTCAAGTTTATCTTACAGTCAGAGACTAAACAATAGTGTAACGAGGTTATAGTAATAATGATAATTATTAAAGAGTTTTTGTTCAGGGTGGTAATTTTAAACAAATTTGACTTTCCCAGGTATTAACCAAAGTTCCTCTTCCCCGGACAGTAATGGTTCCTCACCAAAATGATGGTGTAACATGAACATATAACCAGCTTCATCAGTGTTCTGCCCATTTCTGTTCCAGGCTCCTCAAACTTAAAGTAAAAGCAGTGCATTGATAGTAGTAGAACAGTAGTTTTGACTGTAGGACTAACTTGACCAATAAATCATCATAAAATGGTTTCATTATGTCATGAGTTATACCATTATGTTTGTTTCAGTGCCTGGAATGTTGGAACACGAAGGCATAGCTGGTGTCATGGGTAGTAAGCCAATGGGTTTACGGAATAGAACAACCAGTGTGTCTGGAGAAGATGAGGGCTTCAGGAAGATCACCATAGATACCATCACTAAGCAACTGAATATCTTCCTTGCCATCATGCATAATCAGGGATTGGATCCTCAGATTGTGAAACAAGTGTTCAGACAGGTTAGTCAAGTCAAGCCTTACCCACCCCTTTTTTAGTTACTCATGTAGTGAAGTCTCACTGTTTTGTATGATGGATTATTCCATTCAAAGTACTGAAGAGGTAAACAGGTTGCACAGATTAACTAGAATATCCACAAGTTTTAAAATATTTTCATCATTATGGAGAGGAGGGTGGTGGTTTGAGCTGTTTATTCCTGAATGGCTAAAGTCCTCGGGAAAGGTTTGAACTATGAGTAAGCTGTATACCTAGGATCCTGATATAACAGAGGTCTGTATAAATTATATGTTCCTCAATCATGAATGGCTGCAGGTGTGGGACAATGTGATATACAGTGAATTGCGAGTTGGACTACGCTAGGAGGAATAATTGAGATTATAAAACACCAGATTTCATATAGCTTATAGTGACTGGCATAGATCGTATCACTTGGTATGGACTATATATTAACACATAGTAACCTTAATTTGCATATAGTGGCACTAGTCACATTCTATTTTCCCTAGGGTAATAATTATGTAGCACTGAATTCTTAATGAGGGTTTGCTTTGACTATGGTTAGAATACATACCTGAGAACATGATGACTTTTAAAACACTTATTGCCTGGCCTTATTTGGGCACTAGTAGATGTCATATTGCCCCTCATGCTGTTTTGTAACAAGTATTTCCCTCGGATTTCAGCTCCAGGAAATAGTTTCTACATAACAGCCCTCAGGGTAATAGACATCTACTAGTGCCCTCATAGTCAGGCAATAAGTGTATATTACAGTGTGTGATGGAAAGTGCAATATAAGAAATCGCATTGTTTAATATGTTTGATTTAACATTTGTGATTCAAAATATTTCACACCAAAATAGTTGCTACACTAACTGTCCTTGCATGATACATTACTGTATATCTCACATATTTGTTTATCTTTTTTTCTTTGATTATAGGTGTTTTATCTCATCACAGCCTCCACCCTAAACAACCTTGTACTTAGGAAAGATATGTGCAATTGGCCTAAAGGAATGCAGATAAGGTAAAAATAAGTGCAGTCACTTTTAAGATATTTCCATGCCATGAAACCACTGCTTGATTGGCTGAAAGTAATGCAAATAAGATTAATATTTAAATCACTCAAAAATTACCACATTTAACTGTATGGGGTCTCCCCCTTGATTGGCTGAAAGTAGCTCAAGTGACAAAAGAATGGATATCATTTTTAAATTCTGTTAAAATCCATGGGTTCCGCTTGATTGGCTGAAAGTAATGTAAATAAGGCAAATCACTCTAAAATTACCATATGAAATCCATGGTTCTTGCTCTTGATTGGCTGAAAGTAAAACATATGACACTCTATTTAAAATTACCATATTAAACTCCATGAGTTCCTACTTTTGATTGGTTGAAACTAATGCAAATGAGGCAAGACATACTATTGCTGCCAGAAGTCCAGGAATTGATCTACATGTTATGACCCTTTGCATCTGAGCTTGCTCAGCTTACTAGGTATAATGATTTTAGTCATCATCACTGTCTGATTACTCCAAACAATTGTACAAAAGTTGACCTGTGATTTCACACCATCCTGATGTCAAATTTGAATGTCTCTCTTTGTGTTCAGGTACAATCTAAGTGAGTTAGAGGAGTGGTTGCGTAGCAACCGATTGATGGAGAGTGGAGCCGTGGAAACATTGGAACCACTTGTCCAAGTATCACAGCTACTACAAGTCAGTAAGAAGACTGATCAAGACGTAGAGAGTATATGTGAACTTTGTACAAAACTCTCAACACAACAGGTTGGTTACTGTATATTATTAAGCTTATCTACTATTTTTCATTGCCATTGTAGAAGGTACATTTGTTTTGCATTTCACAACATACATGTGACTGTTAAATTGCAAAAACGCTAACTGGTTGTTCAGTTTTCAGTATATCCAATATATGATAGTGTAGCATCCACTTTTGTTGACATATAGTGTGCATGCTGATTTATAAATTGCCATAGATGTCATTCTCTCTCTTTATCCTCTGTGTCTTCCCCCTGTCTGTCTCTGTCTCACTGTCTCTGTCTCTGTTCCCCTCTCTCGCTCTCTCTCTCTCTCTCTCTCTCTCTCTCTCTCTCTCTCTCTCTCTCTCTCTCTCTCTCTCTCTCTCTTACTCTCTCTCTCTCTCTTTCTCTCTCTCTCTCTCTCTCTCTCTCTCTCGCTCTCGCTCCCTCTCTCATTCTGCTCTGTTTGTCTTTCACAATGATCTCTCATTTAACAATTCTCCCTCGGAAACATTTCAAATTGACATGCTTTTCCATGAAGCGCAATCACCAAACATACTGGCTTAACTACATACTGTACTTACTCATCTTGACACATTATGCTTGAAGCAAAACCAGATACATCACTTATTCAGACTGATGGCAGGTGCTCACATTTGATGAATTAAGCATTTTGTTTCTATTTCAGACAGATCCAAGTAATTTTAGCAATAATGCCTTTGTACCAATTTTCTTGACTCTCTGTGGCATGTGGATATAGATCCTTGTAATGTAATTTGTTGCTCCCACACTCCCCCCCCCCCCCCTTCCTATTTGCCAAATGCTGGTTATCTTGTTAAATACAAATTCTTTCCAAGCTCTATGGTGATGCTGGCAGTTGTACTTGATATTCCTGTAATAAACCAACAAAAGATATTATTCAGTCAATTTCTAGTTACATGTACTTCAGACCTGCCTCCCCCTACCAGCCTTTACGTCTTTACATTATGATGATGTCATCCTCACGTGTGTCACATGATCACCTGTTTGTTTGTTCTTCTCTACTCTGTCCCAGATCACCAAAATTCTTTATAACAGGGCCCTGTGCAATCAGGAGGAATATGTTGACACCAGTATGGTGAATAAGGTACAGAGAGGCATGCAAATAGGTTTTATGATCTCAAATAGCCTGGAACTGACTCACAGCACAGTCTCACCATATTGCATATTCATGCTGCATTTGCATATTCAAATCTTACTGGTTTACACATTAATGCATATTCATTAACATTTGCATACTTGAAGCCCATTGGTTTTACACATAAAAACACTTGCATACTTGAAGCCTGTTGGTTTACATAATAATGTATATTCATGTCTTCATTTGCATATTTGAAATTCTTTGATATACACAATGCATAATAATTGTTTATATTTGCATACTTGATGCTCTTTGGCATATTCATGAATATTAACATATGAACTTTTTATTTATAGCATGTATAGCATGTCCTCACTGCGGAATGCAGACATTGTTTTCTATACTCAGAATGATGTTATTTTTTCAGCAGTTAACCACAAAGGAAGTTATGTCCTTGTTTTCAGGTTATGTGAATGCATTATTGTACAGTCACTGACATTTCTCTCTAAATCACAACATACTATGAAACTAGTGGAAAAAAAAAGTTTTATTTTCTCACTTTGTCAGATTAGAGCTGAATTAAAATGTGTCTGGAATTGTCATAAAGTATATTAAGGATGTTTTACTGTTCTCAAGAGAAGTGCATGTTTCTTCTTTCTGAGAAAAATTGAGAAGTTTATTTGGCTTTTTTGGCAGACGACATTACATAGCCAGTGTACCTGTCAGTATGATCATTAATACATCATAAGTACAGAAATGTATGTAATATATATCAGAAAAAAGTGAAAACAAAAATTATACCTACAGGGATCTTAGGCGATGATGTTTTTAGGCACAAACACAAGACACAGAAAAGCACCATCACTTTAGTATTTCAGCTATTATCTCATCACATGTCATCAGGTCAGATTGTCAGTGATCAATATTCAATCCTCTTATGGACTTGTTAACCTGTTGTTGTTGTTTTTTTGCACTCTTCTAGGACATTTACAAAGTATGCACACAATGTGCCTGTTTATCACACAGCATGTGAATTGTACTCATACTTTGAGTTTCTGTACTGAACTGTAAATGTAGAAATTCACAGATCTAACACATATGAAATCTTTAACCATAACAATGTCTATCAACATAACCCTGTATTATTTTACCAGCATGCTGAAAATGAGTTTTAGTTATTGTTTTAATTCTGCTAACTGAATCAAACTTGCTCTAAATAAACAATATTTTGTTCCTATTGACTTATTATGCAGAAAGAAAACTATTTATTTCAGAGATTCAGTAAAACTGTAAGGTTCTATGCACAAACCATTCATTGACAATATGAAAAGTTTCATTGTTTGTGTAAGCAGTATTTAAGAAAACAAAGTGGCCTAATTTGTCTGAATTTTGTTTACTTTTGGTCTTATCTAATGCACAGTTGAAGAGCAATTATTATTCATTTATGTTAAAATTATTCATGAATATTATGCAAATATAATAATGATTCATTATCACTAGAATATTTCCTTGCCTAAGATTGCCCACTGCATATAAAAGTGTGGCTGTACAATTAGAGAATTAGAGATCTAATGCACAATCCAAGGGCATTTAGTATTCATTTATATGCAAAGTAATTAATGAATATTCATATATGTAAATTTTAAAATGATTATTCGTTTTCAATTAAGAATATTTATTGATTTAGCTTGGATTGTGTAGTTTATATCATATACACATCATTTGAGTAAGTTTTGGGGAAAAACTTATGTGCTGGGCAGTACAGAATTCACTTTTAATAAGTTTTTTCATTAATTTTGTTGTTTACAGATTATCAAGATCTTAAATCTTTACACTCCTGTGAATGAGTATGAAGTGCGGGTAGAAGCCTCATTTGTCAGGAAGGTCCAAGAAACACTGAAGAAGAACCGAGGAGAAACAGAGACACAGAAACTATTGATGGACACCAAGTTCTCGTATCCTGTCACGTTTCCATACAATCCATCATCGGTTGAACTTGACTCCATCACCATACCAGATACTTGGGACCTGAAATTCCTGGAAAAAGTGTAGTTGAGGATAACAGATACATACAGTACATAGAATGTTTACAAAATGTTACCCAGATTTTCATTAAAATGTGTAGATTTTAATAAAGTTTGCAGTCCCGATTTCAGACGTGTAAAAACTAATGCCACTAATTTCTTACCAAGTTGCAAAACAAGGTTACAGCAGTTGAGCCGATAGACTGTATCAGTTTTATGATATCTTGTAATATTAAGCACTGTCATACTTGCAAAAAGAGAGCCCTACAGCTAGAACTGAGGATCCAAATTTCTGTCAAACTCATGGTACCATCTAGATATAACCAGTTGAAAGTGATGCAGTTTTAGAATTTATATTTATATATTTTAGAATTATGTATTGAGGAGATGCCCAGAGAAACAAAATGATACTGCATTCTTCAAATAGTTTTAACGTACCTAGGTGAGGTGCCATATTGCTTACTGGAGATAAGAAATAACATAGAACAGGAAGTGTGTATGGGGGGCGTGATAGATATTTGAAAGGCAGATAATGGTACATTCACTCAGTACCTATTGCTATCAGACCCGACATCCTTGCAAGTTTTCCAAACTTTTTAGGTCATTTTTTGACATTTTCAATTAATTAGCTAAGGATCCCATTTGATGGAATAAAACAGGAATGAGTTTGTTTTCCGATTGTTGCTGTGGAAACCAATAAAAAAAAGAACTGGATTCGTCCATTGAAAGTAAATTTCAACTAAAACTTGAATTTTTTGAGCTGTTGGAACAATTGTAAGTACAAATGAAATCAGGGTTGTATGTTTAGCATGTAAAATAGAATTTGGTATCGTTTAGCTGTAATTACCATAATATTGAGCAGTTTGTATCAGAAGAAGGTATGTTGTGCAATGTACCCAGTGTGAGCAAATTACTGAAGTCCCAACTTTCCAGTAGAATTTAACGTCTTCCACATTAGAATTCCTAAAAGTTATGATTCTGTATTTCAACATCAGAAGATTGTATATGTTTGTTTAAGATATAAATAATAATCATTTTGTGTTATTTTTTTTTGAGAAGTATTTATTGATATATGTTTAGAAGGAAGGGTTCAAAATCTCCAACATTTGAGATAATTCTTTTTAGTGTAGGTTTATGCAGTTCAAGTTCATTTGTTAATATAGGATTTGAGACTTAGGGCATCCTTAGTCTGTAAGGTACGGCATGATGGGGTGCCCTCACACATCGGTCGACCCTTCTCAGTCTAGGACATCCCTTTTAAGCATTTTTTCACCAAAAAGATTACCCAGTAGTCACAAAGAGAGCCATTGGAAACTCCAGACAAATACCAGGGGTAATACAATGTACTTTCTCTCTTGGCTTAAATTTTGTCAAAAGATTTTCAAATGCCACATGATTTAGTGAGTCTGTGAAAGGTCATTTTTTCCTGCCAAAGAAGTTGAATTTAAACTATAAATACGCAAGCAAACAAATTAAAATGAGCACCTAGAACTATAGCATGCTCTTAGAATGATATTAGAAGTTAAGCTACAAACGTACAATTTAATAACTGCTCTCAATGAATATTTATTTATTGTACACATTTAGTGTAAGACTAAGTCATTGACGTTAGCTTCTGGTAAATAAATAAGCATTGGTTATTTTGTTGGGTCTGCCAAAGTTTTCAATGTTTCATGGCACCAGAATCACAATCACAAATCAAAATATTTTCCATTTCAACATCTACATTGTGTAATATGTAGCTGTTAACATCAACATGGCAGTTTACAGTGACAGTGACTTTGCAGCCACTTTCAACAGAAATGTTAGATTAGGGGGACTCAAAAATGAGAAAAAACGAGGGGCAAATTAATAAGTCAATTAGTGGCAGGCTACAGAAGTGGTCAATAAAAAGACTAAAAGTACTAGAGTAAGACATCAGATCATGATACATCAAATATAATTACTCCCAAGTATTGATTCATTTTTTCCAGAAAATGTTCAAATTTGTCATTTTTAGCTGAAATTTAAATATTAAGCCCTGTTCCTAATGTGGATGGCCGCGTCATCAACATGAGCTGTGCTATAGTAAAATGTAAGGGGAATGCTGACCAAGTTTTTTACCCTCAAAAAAACTTCGGGAATGTCGGATTTGTGAAGTACTTCACCGCAAATGCATTGTTCTCAAAATATAGTGAACTAAATTCTTAGAATGTCTGAAAACAAAAAAAGAAAAATCCGTCAGCATCGTTTTCATGGAGGAAAACAAGGTATTGAGTCAGTTGGGAATATTCAGCCTGATCACCAGGCATACTAGAAAACTTCACTAAATACCCGGTAATCAAGAACCTTTTCTGAGTATTCCTTTTCAGAGTATTTCTGATGTTAATTTTGAAAGTTATACTTCAGCATTTGTGACTGATTGTGGAGATAATTTGACAATTATGTCATATTCAAAATAAGTTATGATATTACCTTTTTGAATGTACTTATTATTTATTAAACAAAACGTTAATCAAGATATCATTAAAACTCAACACACAGGTTTGAGGGTCCGTTATTTACCTAATAATTTGAACAAAAAAATGAATATTTTAACATTTTACTTTTGTAATGGAACTTTCTAATATTTTCTTATGATTTGAAGACTGGACAATTATATTTGAATTAAGTTTCTTCTTTTATTTGCTTGTAAATATTTTCAGCTTCTTGTTACAAAATGGTTGTATAATGGGCATTTAAGGTTGGTAAGGTATTTTTCAGGAACTGTATTTGCTGTTTTGCGTACTTTTGTCAAACTCCTTCAAGGGCTCAGTGTGAATTGGGCAGACAATTTTCCACAGCTGTGTTGTTTCGGTGAACGATTTCAGATGATTTTTGTGCATAAATTCATGAAATTTTGTATATATAGTAAGATTTTTTTGATGTGATGCGAATTGTAGTAATTGCATATATGTCTGTGAAGACGTGGCGACGGGTCGTCTAGTGTGTGTATGTATGTATATTGTAAAATTTGTAACCATTTGGATAACTTGGATGGAGCATACAACCTGATGTTATCAAGAGTGTCCAACACTGAGGGATGATGTCATGTAAATTATGAACTGTGATATACGGGTGTATTTTCTAATTGGTCCAGGAAAGGAACTTTAACGGTCATTCAGAATTGGTCCACCATAAATGAATTGACCACAGATATTATATTAATTATCAAGTTAAATGATTCAAACACAGCAGATGATTATGTATCAAATCAAGTGATTCAAAGATTTGACCAGAACAGATAATATCAAATGTTTCAATGATTATCCTTATATTTTGTGTCTCCATAAAAGTTATCATCAGTGTTTTGAAATGAAAGCAATAAGATAATGACTTTGATTGGGTTTATGGCATTAATTCTAACAAGTGAAGGATATACCCTATGATCGCTCTCAGGTTGTAATCTATTGGCCCCAAATGGTCACGCTTCTCATAGCTCACTTAGCAACTGTTAGCCACAGTGTTAATAGCCACAGTGTTAATATTTTCCTCTAATGGCAGTCTGGTTGTAATCTATTGGCCCCAAATGGTCACGCCTGTCTTAGCTCACTTAGCAATCTGTTAGCCACAGTGTTTGTATTTTCCTGTCACGGTATTCATGTTATAATTGAGTGGCCCCAAATGGTCATGCCTGTCTGAGTGAACTGTTCACCACAGTGTTTGTATTTTGATGTCATTGTTAGTCCTTCAATGATGTCACAGTAGCAGAACATCCATATTTAGATATTTCAGCAATACTGTTTTAATGTGTTGGCCAAAAAGTATAGAGAAAGAGATTTTTCAAAGGAAAATGTGTGAAATAAATTTAAGTTAACAGACTCCAGCTTTATGCAGAAGTCATGTTTGTAATCGGAGTAAGTTAGGGGGCTTCTCTAGAATCGTGAAACGTCAGGATGTATTCTGTCCTATCTTCTTGTAAAGAGGCGCAACTCTTTGAAAGCTGTAGTTTAACAGTATATGATGTAGACAGTGTCTTCTTTTTGTGAACGTTGTTAGTACTTTTTATTATAGTACAGCAGGTTTAAGTGAGCCCCCTGTGTAGTCAGTTCTAGGCGCGCGAATTGCGCCCTCATTAGTCAGTTTTATGAAATTCTCTTGTTTAGGTACAACTAGGTTGCAACCTTGTTTAGGTGCCATTTTAGATGTAAGTAATTTATGTGCATACATGTATTTCAGACTAGACTAGAGTGGTGTCACCAGAAGTTTGATATCACTTTCACTTGGGTAAAAGTCGTGTAATGAGAGAGTGTTCATTTTTGAGATAGACTTGAAGTACACTGTCAGAGATTTGTAGTCTAAATATAATATGATTGGTCCATGTTGTGCTGTTCTTGATGCTATTTATTTGCTAGATGGGAGTAATTGCAAATATCCAATGTGATGAGTCACTGTCAGAGAATAATAAAATATTGTAATATATTGAAATTTAAACATGTGTTTGTTTGTTTGTTTGTTTGCTTGTCTGTGTGTGTTTGCATATGCCACTGTGTGTGTGTGTGTGTGTGTGTGTGTGGAGGCTTGTTTTGAGAATGTTCTTGGTGTATTAGTGGCTGGGGTTGGGTGTTTGATGTGTTAGTGTGTGTATGTATGTGGGTGTTGGGTTATGAGTGTATGTGTGGAGGGTTGTTTTTGAGGGTGTGATGTATTAGTGGTTGGGATAGGGGTTTTTGATGAGTTAACGCGTGTATGTATAGGGTATGGTTTTGGGTGTGTGTGTTTGTGTGAGTGGTTGTATGTGATATGTAATGCATATCTGTATGTTTGTATTTGACATGTTTCATTACCCCCAGTATATTCATTCACTCCTTAAACAAGGTAATATGGGTGCTGAACTTTTTGTGATTCTGAGAGTCTTTACACATGAGGCTCTGGCCTAGTTAGTTATGCTTATACAAAAAGAAAACAAACATATGACAGAGTAATGACATTAGTGTCAACAATTTTCTATGCAACAAGAATTACAATATGAAATGGTCACTGTGAAGATGCCCCTTGCCCATGAAGTGCCAGCCAACACATCAAACACAGGCCTAGAATAAAGGTGATTCTAAGGGATTCTAATGAACTATTTCATATAGGGTGATTACACTGGGTGACCATATTGTAATTCTTGTAAGGCATAAAAAAAATTGTTTGGTTCCGGTTACCCGACCCCAACTGGTTTTTCACTCCGATCCTAAACTTTTTTTTACGTATTCGAGAAGAAAAAAAAAAGATAAAAACGCAAAAATAGTGGATGCGGAAATTGAAAACTTGAAAAGACAATCTGTAATGGCTTTACATCTGGTGAGAATAAACACAGAGACCATATGGAAAATAACGGAAAACCTAACTACCTGAACTAGACACCCACATACGAAAAATATACATATAAAAAATAAAATAAAAAATCTACCTACTCCATTTTTTTATCAGGCCTAATTAATACTCTGCCATACATAGCTATCGAGCCAACAGTACAGCGCCATCGTGCGGTAACTTCTTTAATTACTTTGTTTGTATCTATAGCAGTACACGACATCGGTGACGATGCCGTTGGTAATAATGTGCGGTCTGCCATCTAGTGGGAAAACGAAACGATCAGAAGAACTCCAGAAGTATTTGGAATCACAAACTGACAAAAGTGTTCATGTAATCAGTGATCATTCAGTAGGAGTCGACAAAAATTATGTTTACGACGGTAAGTGTGGCTTGGTTGTTTAACTTCCGGTTGCTTAGTTCGTGTCACCTGAGTCGAATTTATCCGATTTTGATGACTTTTGAACATTTCCCATTACATTTCAGACTCTAGGAAGGAAAAGGATGTTAGAGGAACACTAAAAGCAAATGTGGAAAGGTACGTTTTGTCTTTATTGAGATGATATTTGCTGATATCAAGTACTTCCGGTTTGTAACATGTTTATGTCGTCTGCACATGTGATATGATGATATTGATGTGCCCAATACATGTAGTCCTGCTTGCAGACGGAGGACGTCAGGACTTCATTCTCCTCAGAGACAATATGTCAGAATCGAGACCCGTACACTGTTCGCAAGCGTCCCTGGACAGTGTAGTAGCACTCAGGCTGCTATGTTTATTGTCAATTTTCCCTGATATAGCACTTTGAGGCTTATTGCTCATTCTCCTTTATTTAGGAAATTGAATAGAGATGACATTGTTATACTTGACTCCTTGAACTACATCAAAGGTAAGATTTTTTTTAATGTATAAATTCTAAGTAATACATGTATCAATCATGAGGGGATTGTCACCCCTCACTCCCCCCTTACAGGAGTCCAACCCTCCTCTGACCACAATTAAATGACCTAAAGTTTGGAATGAAAGTTAGATTACAGTAAGATTTGAAAGCAGGTCAACATGAGTGAGCTTAGGGTGTCAATTTGGTACACATACTAGTCAGAAAGTAAACTTTCCATTTCATCATAATACCACCTATCTTCATAAAGTAGAACACCTGTGGGTTACGGTCACAAACCAGTCTGATTAAAATCTGATGTAGTGAACTTGACACAATTTCTTTATTTACCTATTTTCATTGTTGTTTGTTCTTTTTTGATAGTTGTTGGCAGATCATTCATTTGCATAATTAATGATTTTAGGTAATTTGGTAATATCTTCAGTAAACTTCAGATTTTGTATATTTTGGCATAACTATATTTGCTAAAAAGGGGGAATATCATGATTACTGTAGCTAAGAATTTTGCAGAGTAAATCTGGTTATGTAATGTTGCTTAAAAGAAAGCAAATGTCTACTACATTGTAAGTTGAAGAGGTGTAATATTGATAACTGAAATTAAACTATTTAGGAAAACATGAAAAAAACACATCAATGTGACGGTATGTGTTGTTTGTGTTGTACACAATGTAATATCAAAATTGAGGATAGCATTAGGATGGGGAAAAATGATAATAAACTTTCAGAATTTGAGAATAGAAGATAATAATTATGGGTTTAGCAATAATTGTATTGTCAAAGTAATTGCGGGCATCATCTGACTCAGTGGACAATGGAGGCAGATAGGTTTATTGTTCATGTAATGAATGATAGTAATTCCATTGTGGCCAGGGTATAGCCAGGGAATTCAATGTTTTTATCTGGGTAATGTACCAGCATTGAATTTCTGACTGTCAGTTGTATTGATGTAAGTTGCAAGTTGAAATTGTAACTGTGGATTGCATTCTGAGCTTTGATGTTGTTTTGGAAACTCAATAAGCAAACTCTGATGACAAAACAGTGTCATGGAAAATGTACCTAATACCTAGTAATGGCAAAATAGATAGGTTACTCTGCAGGATGCGACAACCTTTCATAAAATAAAGTAAAATGTGTACATGTCTTTTGGAAAGTCCCATAATGAACATATTTTAATTTGGAGGCAGATTAAATCTAGATTGTAATGTACAGTAAGATAGGTTGTATCATTCTGCCCCAATCAGCGAGGGGGTAACTGATGTATGAAATGTCAAGCAACAATATGTACATTGTAAATTGCTATACTTGAAAAAAAAGACACAGGATACTAAGATAAGATATACGTGACCAGCTACTAAATTCAAACCAGTGTTATTAAATTACGTGATGTGATTTAATAACACAATTTGGGATTTATACATCGTGGCCAGTTTCAATGATTATCTTTCATTTGAATTCCAGAGTGGCATTAAACAAATTGTAGCAATTTCAATCCCATCCTGGTCATTGTAGGAGTTTTACGTCAACGCAGAAGTTGCAATCACGTTTAGTAATTGTCATCTGTTTAACCTTTAGGGCAACCAATTTGCTTAGACTCCTAAATTTACTATATGTTCCAATTCCATTTAATTTCTAAATATATTGACTTTCGCCCTACTTCCTTATCCTACCTCAACATCTGCCCTATATCTGTATGCTGACCTCTATTGCATGGCAAAGTTATCATTTTTACCTCCCATAAGGAGAGGTAATGTAATGGTTTTGTCTGTCTGTCTGTCTGTCTGTCTGTCTGTCTGTCTGTCTGTCTGTCTGTCTGACTCTGTTTGTCTGTCTGTCTGTCTGTCTGTCTGTCTCTGCCTGTCTGTCTGTCAGTCTGTCTGTCTGTCTGTCTGCCTGTCTGAACACAGTATCTCAAAAACTACTTCACTGATTCTAATTTGCTGTTTCAGATAAACATGTGTAATAACAGACCCTCATGGCGCACAAGTGCAAGTGTGGGTACTCAGAGGCGTTTTCTGCTGCACTTGCACTCGCTACGCTTGTGAAAGTAAGGGCACAGAGAACACTGCTAGCACTCGTGCACATACCCCAAGTACACCACACTTGCACTCATGCGTCACTGGGTTCTGTCATATTCTTTTCTTCCAGCTGAATATTTATTGACTTTATTGATTGAATTCTTACACTTCTACAGGTTGCAGGTATGAGCTCTACTGTGTTTCAAAGTCAGCCAAAACAACACAGTGTGTGGTAAGTAATTACGCAAACCACGACTGAAGGTACTTTCTGAATAGCGCCCCCAGTGACCACAGAAAAGAATCTTTTGTTTTTCTGATAACCGTCATGTAGTATGATGACTTGTGCCAAAAAGCTGTTTAGTGACTGCTTGGAATTCTGGAAGACCGAGAGATAGTGGTGCTGTTTACTAATATTTCAGACCTATGATACAGTTATTTGTAAAATTTATATATTAGTTATTACATCACCAGAAATATAACAGATAAAGTTTGGTCAATGGGGATACTACTCGCAATCAGCAGCTTTTCTGATTGAAGTGAGGGTCAGAATGTTGAATATTTTGCATAACATGAAAATCATCCTCCCCAGCATTTCATGACAAATATCAATCTTGTTCAGTTGCAACAATGTTGTCTTTTTTCATAATAGATTGTCAGTGTTTTTGCTAAGGTTTGGGAACCCAGGTAACAGAAAGGGGTAAAAAATGGCATTGTTTCCCCCAGTGAGTCTATGGTAATTTTGTTTGGGAACCCAGGTAAAATGACATGGAAACCTTGAAGATTATACCTACTTACCACCCTTAACATAATCACTGGCTTGTGTAGTATTTGAGAATGCAAAAAGTTCTTGCACACCAATTTTGTGGACTTTTCTTTGTAATGCCATGTTCGACAAACAAGATGAAAAGTTTAACCCCCAATTTTCACGTATTGGTGGCATCCATTTGTTAAGTTTCTGTGTGAAGCTAGTTTCTGTGAAGTTTTAAATGACAACACAGTGGATGCATTTTACCATGTATGTTGCAATTTCTATTTTGAATAGATTCACTGCGATATTTCAACAGAAAGAGCATCAGAATGGAACAAACAGAGAGATGAGAAAGAACAGTATACGCAAGAAATGTAAGGTTTTTTTAGTCTTTTAGTACACATATATGTATACCCTAGGGAGAATGCTGGCAATAAGTAATGGAAATGTTGAAAGTAGTCAGGTTAATGAATCAAGAATAACTGATAATTATGGAACGACTTTGTTGTGGTTTTGGTTTAAAGGCCCTCTTTGGATGAGGATTAAAATATTGGCTGTGAAAAGTGGTTGCTTGGCAAATTGTTAGAAAATATTGGTCCAAAACAAAAGAATGAGCCCATGTAAACACTTATGCAATGACCCAGGATTGAAACATGGCCCTTTAATGGGTTTAGCAAACAAAATGTGTTAATTTGTCTAAGGCAGAGAATAAAATTATATGCAGTTATCTTAAGTGTTCTCCCTCTAGTGTAAAACAAGGCCTTGAGCACTTTTGGAGAAAACTGCTTAAAGCGTCAAGAGCAGTAACCTTTCACTTTGGTAAAAATTGTCAACCCATTTGTAAATACATTTTGTACACCAAAATTGTCCAGGAAACAGTGAAGAAGAACTATCATATTTCATCACAGATATTATTAATTTTAAAATTATTATTTCAGATTAGACGCGTTAGTGATGAGATTCGAAGCACCTGATTCCCGCAATCGATGGGATTCACCGTTATTTACTATTCAATGGGACGATGAGTTACCATATGAAGCTATCACTAATGCAATACTTCATAGGAAAGCACCACCACCTAATATGTCAACTCAATCAGTAAGTCAATCTACACTCACATTGCAATACTTACTGTACACCTCTATACTATTTTGATTGTTCATGTCCATGCACACCATTGTGTCCTCTAGCATAAGACATCATTTTTGTACGTCACTTCTGCCTAAGTTCTGCTCCATTCTGTTAATGTTGTTAGTTGTGTCACAGTTAGCATCTATCTATCTATCTATCTATCTATCTATCTATCTATCTATCTATCTATCTATCTATCTATCTATCTATCTATCTATCTATCTATATCTATCTATCTATCTATCTGTCTATCTATCTAGCTATCTGTTTATCTATCTATCTGTATATCACTATCTATATGTCTATCTATCTATCTATCTCTCTCTATCTATCTATCTGTCTATCTATCTATTTCTATCTATCTCTATCTATCTATCTATCTCTATCTATCTATCTCTATCTATCTCTATCTATCTATCTCTATCTATCTATCTATCTATCTATCTATCTATCTATCTATCCATCCATCCATCCATCCATCAATCTATCTATATCTATCTCTACACTCCTTATACCTTATTGTATGCTCCCTAGGGAGTTAAAGTATGTAGAGCTGTTGTCCCATTATAGGTCCGTGCCATGGCAATGATTGTACTAAATCACTTTTAGGCTTGTGTTGGGCTTACACTATTGTAACAGTTACATTTAGTATTTGTTTTCAATTTTCAGCAACCACTGTCATCTACAAACTTCCTGTATGAACTTGACAAAATAACACAGGAAGTCATAACAGTAAGTAAACAATGGTGTTATAAGTTGAAAAGTAAACTTGCAATAAGCCTTTGACTGATTGATCTAACATTGTAAGTCTCAGAGATCTTACATCAGCTGTTAAAGGGGAGTACTACTTCAAGAAATGGAGACATTTTCATAAATTGTGGGTTCTAGAGAGTCATTTCATGATTTCACATCACATAGATTTCATGCAATTACCAAGAAACACTAAATTGAAACTCAATTTTTCTTTCATTGTCCTCACACTGATCCATAGTTGCCTAGTGGGACTTACATTGTCCTCACACTGATCCATAGTTGCCTAGTGGGACTTACATTGTCCTCACACTGATCCATAGTTGCCAATTTGGACTTACATACACATATATGTATTAGATGAACGATGAATATTTATTACTTATTATTTTCAGAGAAATATTACTAAATTTCACTAAATGTAAAATAATTTTTGTTTTTCCAGGTTTTGCTCGAAGCACAAAAAACAAGTGTTCCTGGTGACAAAATTCATATTTCTGGTGCTAAAGATAAAATATCCTTTTAAAAAGTAGAGAATTTGATAATAGACATTGATAAATTATACTTGGAGTTTCAGAGATCTCTTGTTCCTTTCTCACCAATTCTTACAGTTTAACATCTATTTCCAAGTTACTTTAGGGAAGATCGCACAACGTCATACAGGCTCAGTAATTGAACTTTGTTCGTTTAGGACAAAACCCCCTCTCCCCTCCGCCCCTTAAACGAATGTTCACAAGTGCGACATCGTCACATTTATATATGATGTAAACTATGATGAAAATTGTAGTGGTCACACCACTATGATCGGTGCAATGTAGACACATGGTAGGTCTAAACACATTAAAATACTACCAGAAACTCTGTATATCACATTAGAAGTAAATTTTAATCAACTTATCAACATCTCAGTAGTAAATATTGAACCAGTTATCATTGAAAGTGTGAACATTTTTGAACTTTCATTAGAAGTGCAAAAATGAAGTTCAGCAATTGCATTGATGTCGGACCCCCTCGCCCCTCCAAATGAACGAAGTTCTTTTTTTGAGCTTGCATGACATTGAGCTATTGTCCAATAAGAATTTCCTGTTTGATTCCTTTCCAGAATTTACTGAATTACTGAAAGTGTTTTGAAAATAAAAAAAATTACAGTTCAGTCATGAAAAATCAAATGCTGTTCCATAGAGTGAAATGTTTTATTTCCAAGAAATGAAATATTTTCTGGAAAATGTGGTCATCTTATTTTTTTCAATTTTTTTTTCATTTTCAAACTGTTTTGAAAGCGGAGAAAGGTGTCACCAGTTTTGCCGTTATTCAAAGATCTTAAACCCCAGAATAAAATCTGTCTTGTATATATGTGTTTTTGACATCAGCAAATGGAGTAAACTGATCATTTCTCATACATGGAAATCATAGTCACAGTCCAACATCCAGCTTACATTACATATTATTCCTTAACCAGCTATTACATCAATTTTACTCACACCCTAAATGCGTCAGAGTTACGTAGAAACCGAAGACAATTCATTACTTACACCAAGATGCATCCAGTAGAAGATACAGGAGTTATAGCAAATATGTTTGTACAGTTTCTTAATAACAGCCTTCAGTAGTAGTACTACTAGTGTGTATTCAAAAATTTTCCATGAGCTTTTCATAGATATTTGGATAAGAATAACTACTCATTACCACTATTGTTTCCTGCTGTATTGCCAAATGTAGTGTGTGTATTCTTCAATAACTTATTTTCTGTCGTTTTTCTGTAGAACTTTTAAACCTAAAGTGTACACTACAATATTTGAGATACATTATGTACAATAAAAGTAACAATTTCAATCAGAGTCCATGCATTTCTGTTCATTTAATTGCAAGTTGCTGGTGTCGAGGGGTGTAAAATAGCTGCAACATCTTCAATTGATGGGGGGGGGGGGGGGGGGGCTTTTTGGCATCTTAATTGCATATACATGTAATATGATACCCATGAAATGTGGTGGATTCGTAAAACCTTTCCTCATAGTCTGATAATGGGATTGGTGATAGATTTACATCTCACTTTCTTGGAAACACGGGGAAAAAACGTGAATGTAAATTGTCATATTGTCAAAATATGCAGATCTTGATGTTTACCTACAAAAATACATTATTTACAAATTGCTGTAAACTCATTTGGTAAAAAATCGGTAATTGTGTACAATCCATTTGATTTATGGTTAAATCTATTTCTTTTTGTTTGTAAATAATTCATTTATACATAGTCTTGCTGCTAGATGTTTGGGCTTTCTTCCCATACGAGAAGTGAACGAAGTTCGCAGTGATGGCTTGCCCGAATATCCTCGATAGCGACCTTCGGTTATGTGTCGTATTGTATCGGATGAACAGCAGAGGTCTAGCAGCTAGACTAATTTATACAGTGAGTTTATCCAGAATAGCAAATAGCAAACGCCCACTCACAGCAAAGGTACTACTACTATTTCGCCATGAGTGGGCTTTCACCATTTGTAGGCATTTTAATTAGCAACCGTTGAGGGCGTACCGCACGTGGAGGTTGGCGTCAAAGATATAGCATGTAATGGTCAAACTAATATATTCACAGCCATTTTTAAATGAAAGTAGCCAGCATGGATGCGTAGCTAAAGCTCGTTATTATGATATTCAATGTGATAGGTTGAACTGTAACTTGTATGTCCATGTATGGTTATTTTCTCCCAGATGTGGTGCATTCCTTTTTAACTTTTAATGTCTCACAACTCTATATTTCAACTTAGTGTGACTTGATGATGTGCAAGTGAAACAGAAAAATGAAAATGAATTTGTCAAACCTGTTTTGTTGTTAATCCTAGTCAAGAATCCAGGTCTGTTTGTGTTTATTTTTCATTTTTATAATAGCATGAATGGTGATCAAGTATTGCAAGGTGCAGAAATGAAGTTCAGCAATCGACACTAATCACCCCTCCCACTTATGTGCATATTTATATGCATGTATGTCTGCATGTCTGTCTGCCTGTGTGTGTCCATATGCATTTCTGTGTGTGTATATATGTATGTATGTATGTATGTATGTATGTATGTATGTATGTATGTATGTATGTATGTATGTATGTATGTATGCATGCATGCATGCATGCATGCATGCATGTATGTATGTATGTATGTATGTATGTATGTATGTATGTATGTATGTATCCGTGTACATGTTGCTATTGTTGACTTACAGGTGACCAAATACTTTCATGTTATATACAATATTTACAAGCCAAAGCCACCAAAAGGTTTGTACTGATTTCGCCCTCTGCGACAATTAAATGGCATGCTTTTGTTTCTACTTTTGTCACGATGCATGATTGCACGATAAACGGTAAACAAGTTTTCAAGAGACCATTCTTGTGGATGTGTGAATGTGATGTTCCTGTATACACGGTCAAATCAAGAAGTGGTGAACTTATCAAAAGATATGTTCACCGCAACATGGAACACATACACCGTGCCAGGCCCTATTCAACATCTGACCTCTCTTCTCGTGAGTGCTGGCTGGCACAACACGTCGCATCTCGATCGTAGTCCTCTCAAACATCATAATTACAATCTCTCTGTCACCGAACTTGGAGAACATTCATTGAAACTCGTATACATACTCAATCATAGTACACACACACACACACACACACACACACACACACACACACACACTCACAAACACACACACACACACACACACACACACACACACACACAAACGCCAAATTGAAAACAAATTGTTAATTTTTTTTATTCGCCATTTTATAATACTACAGATACCAGTACGTTTTTTTCTGATGCCATCAATTTAAAACTAAAACTTTCAAGATTATGTAAATGCTGGACACAAATGTCTTTATCTTGTACATTA